>NW_027664064.1:0-230579 GCF_964034855.1 Anser brachyrhynchus
TGGCAATTAGGGGAATGATGGCTAGTGCGTTGATCTCCAGTCCTGTCCAGGCCAGAACTCAGTGGTTGCTGGAAATTGTGATTGTGGTGCCCAAGATGAGGCTGAAGGTTATGATTGGGGTCGCGTAAGGGTTCATTAGTAGAGGAGGGGGTTAAACCATCATTTTCGGGGTATGGGCCCGATAGCTTGATTAGCTGACTCTACTAGAAAATAATATAAGGGAAGTATGGAGAATTTTGATTTCTCTTGTGTGGGTTCAATTCCTACTTTTCTAAGGTCAACAGGAAATGAGAGGGCTGTTATACCTCTATGTTCACTTTATCATAGTGACCCTTTGTAGTTCAGGCACATTTCCTTATGTAAGGAGGTAGGCCTGCATAGCAGATAGGTATGCTGATGTGTCAGAGGCACAGAGCTAGTGTGAGGGGTAGGAAGTTTTTTCATAGTAGGTGCATTAGTTGGTCATATCGGAATCGTGGGTATGAAGCTCGGACCCATAAGAAACCAGAAGATAGTAGGAGGACTTTTGTGGCTAGGATGACGGGGAATAGTTCTGTGGGTGGCCCTAGGGCGCTTGGGTTTAGGAATATGATGGCTGTAAGTGTATTTATTAGCATAATGTTCGCATATTCAGCTAGGAAGAATAAGGCGAAGGGTCCTGCGGCGTATTCAACGTTAAACCCTGAGACTAGCTCAGATTCACCCTCTGTGAGGTCAAAAGGAGCTCGGTTTGTCTCTGCTAGGGTGGATACGTATCATATTATTGCTAGGGGTCATGAGGAGAAAATGAAGTATAGAGGCTCCTGTGCGATGGCAAAGGAGCTGAGTGTGTAGCTTCCGCTTAGTATGATTATTGATAGCAGGATTATGGCCAGTGTCACTTCGTATGAAATGGTCTGTGCTACTGCCCGTAGGGCTCCGATTAGTGCGTATTTTGAGTTCGAGGCTCAGCCTGATCATAGGACTGAGTAGACGGCTAGGCTTGACATGGCTATTAGGAAGAGAACTCCGAGGTTTAGATCTGCTAGGGGAAATGGGAGTGGTAGTGGTGCTCAAGTGGTGAGGGCTAGGACAAGGGCTAGTATTGGTATCAGAATGAATAGAAGTGGGGAAGAGGTAGAGGGTCGGATGGGCTCTTTGGTAAATAGTTTCAGTCCGTCCGCAAATGGTTGAAGTAGGCCAAAAGGCCCGACAACGTTAGGGCCTTTGCGGGATTGTATGTAGCTTAGGATTTTCCGTTCTACTAGGGTTAGGAAGGCTACGGCAATCAGGATTGGGATGATGTATAGGAGGGATATAACGAGGCAGCTTAGTGTTGTTATTTGAATCATGGGTGAAGCTAGGGAGAGGATTTGAACCTCTGGGGAAAGGGCTTAAGCCTTCTGCACTTGCCGGGCTCTGCCACTCTAGCTGGTCCTTTTCTAGGATTGAAAGTGGTGGGGGAAGGCCCTCTTCACGGTTTAGTTGGTTTCACTGCTTAGAGGGGGGGGGCGTGCTTGTGGTATTGGCCCCACTTTCCCGGTCCTTTCGTACTGGGGAGAGTGTGTCATAGATAGAAACCGACCTGGATTGCTCCGGTCTGAACTCAGATCACGTAGGACTGTTAATCGTTGAACAAACGAACCCTTAATAGCGGCTGCACCATTAGGATGTCCTGATCCAACATCGAGGTCGTAAACCCCCCTGTCGATATGGGCTCTTGAGGGGGATTGCGCTGTTATCCCTGGGGTAGCTTGGTCCATTAATCAATTATATTGGGTCTGGTCACTGTTAGCACTTTGAGGGGTAGCTCTAGGTAAAGAGGTATGGTCTTGTTTTTGGAGGATTTGTTCTCCTCCAAGGTCGCCCCAACCGAAAAATATCGACCAGGCTCTGCGATGGTAGTGGCCCCAGTGGGGTTGATTGAGGATTCGCGGTGGTCGTTGATTTTTAAGTTCCACAGGGTCTTCTCGTCTTATGTTCACATCCCCGCTTTTGCACGGGGAGATCAATTTCACTGATTATCTGTGAGAGACAGTTAAGACCTCGTTTAGCCATTCATACAAGTCTCGATTTATGGGACAATTGATTGCGCTATCTTTGCACGGTTAGGATACCGCGGCCGTTAAACCTAAGTCACCGGGCAGGCATCACCTTCAATACTTGTTTAATTTGCTGAAGGCTATGTTTTTGGTAAACAGTCGGGCCTTATTAATTTGCCGAGTTCCTTTCACAGATTTTAATCGCTCTTATAGGCGCTCCTGAGTCGGGTTAACAGGGTTAGTTAATACGTGGTCTTGTAGGGGTTTTTGTATCTGTCTAGGTCTGTTAATAATGTTTCTATGTAAGCTTGCGCCGTTAGAGGGGTGTGGCCCTGTACATGAGGGGCCTAGGATGATTCCTAGGATTGTTATGAGGATGGCAGCGGTTTTGGTGATAAGGGGTATGGTTATTGGGGGGGTTTTGGTTGGTGTGATGAAAGAGGTAATGATTATTCCTGCTGTAATGCTGCCTGGGGCGAGTCGGGTTAGGGGGGCGGTGATTAGTGGGTTGTTTTCGTTTATTGATACTATTGGGGGGATTCGGGTTTGTCCAGCTTGGACTAGGATGGTTATGCGGATGCTGTAGGTTGCGGTGAATGCTGTGGCTATAAGGGTTAGGAGTAGGGCTCAAGTATTTAGGTATGATGTGTTTAAGCTTTCGATGATGAGGTCTTTTGAGTAGAATCCGGCTAGGAATGGGGTTCCTATCAGCGCCAGGTTTCCGATGGTTAGGCAGGAAGTAGTGACTGGGAGTATTTTCTGTAGGCCTCCTATCTTTCGGATATCTTGTTCTCCGTTTAGGTTGTGGATGATAGACCCTGAGCATAGGAATAGTATGGCTTTAAAGAAGGCATGGGTTGAGATGTGTAGGAAGGCTAGTTGTGGGAGGTTTAGTCCGATAGTGACTATTATTAGTCCTAGTTGGCTGGATGTTGAGAAAGCAATGATTTTTTTGATGTCATTTTGGGTTAGGGCGCATGTGGCAGCGAATAGGGTTGATAGAGCACCTAGGCATAGGCAGGCAGTTAGGGCTGTCTGGTTGGTGGCTAGCAGGGGGTGCATGCGGATGAGCAGGAAGATTCCGGCTACTACTATGGTACTGGAGTGCAGTAGGGCTGATACTGGGGTGGGGCCTTCTATTGCTGCGGGCAGTCATGGGTGGAGTCCAAATTGGGCGGATTTTCCTGCGGCTGCGAGGATTAATCCTATGAGGGGGAGGATTGGGGTTTGGTGGGGGTGTACGGCTTGTTGGATCTCTCAGGTGTTGAATGTTGAAGCTAGTCATGCTATGCTCAGGATCAGTCCGACGTCTCCGATTCGGTTGTAGATTACGGCTCGTAGGGCGGCGGTGTTGGCATCTGCTCGGCCTTGTCATCAGCCGATGAGAAGGAAGGACATGATTCGTACTCCTTCCCAGCCTACGAATAGGAGGAATATGTTGTTTGCGGTTGTTAGGAGGAGTATGGCGACTAGGAATGTCAGTAGGTAGGTGAAAAATTTTGTTACGTATGGCTCTGAGGCCATGTATCATATGGCGAATTGTAGGATTGATCATGTTACAAATAGGGCGATTGGAAGAAATGTTATTGAGTATTGGTCTATTTTTAGGCTCAGGGGGATTTTAAAGTTTATAATGAATTTTCACTCCCAGTGGCAGGTGACAGATTCTACTCCCGAGTAGATGAATGCGGTTGTAGGGGCTAGGCTAATTAGGAATGCGGTTTTAACAGCGCGGGTGGTGGCTTGTGGGGTGTTTTTAAAGTTTTTAAATAGAAATGGCAGGATGATTGGGGTTAGGAGGATTGTCAGCGTGAGTAGTGTGAGGGAGTTGATTAGTAGTGTGGGGTTCACTATTTTTACTTGGATTTGCACCAAGATGGGTGGTTCCTAAGACCAGTGGATTGCTGTTATCCTTTAAAAGTAAGGGGGCTGAGGTTTTAGGCTCAGATGTAAGAGTTAGCAGCTCTTGTTGGTTAAACCCTCCCCTCGGCAGGTAAGAAGGTTTGAACTTCTATTCTTAGAATCACAGTCTAATGTTTGGTTTAAACTATACTTGCATGAGGGGATTCCGGAGATCAGTTCGGGTTTGAGGATTAGGAGGAATATTGGGATAATGTGGAGTGTTATGAGCAGGTGTTCTCGCGTGGTTGAGTTTTGCATAGATGTGATGTGGGAGGGGATTGAGCCTCGTTGGGTCATTAGTAGTATGAATAAGGTGTAGGAGGCGGTTAGTAGGGTTGCGATTCCTGTTAGGATGATCGTGAAGGCAGATCAGTTGAATAAGGTGATTATAATGGTTAGCTCTGCTATGAGGTTTGTTGTTGGGGGTAAGGCTATGTTTGTTAGATTGGCCAGCAATCATCAGGTAGCTATGAGTGGTAGGAGAGGTTGTAGGCCTCGTGTGAGTAGTAGAATTCGGCTGTGCGTACGTTCATAGTTTGTGTTGGCTAGGCAGAATAGTATGGAGGAAGTTAGTCCATGGGAAATTATTAGGATCATTGCCCCTGAGAATGATCAGTGGGTTTGGATTATTCCTGCGGCGATAACTAGGCCTATGTGGCTAACGGATGAATAAGCGATTAGTGATTTTAGGTCTGTCTGTCGTAGGCAGATTGAGCTAGTCATTAGGGCGCCTCATAGGGCCAGGGTTAGGAAGGGGTAGTGCAGGAGGTTGGACAGTGGGCCCATAAATAGAGTGACTCGTATAATTCCGTATCCTCCTAGCTTTAGTAGTAGGGCGGCGAGGAGTATTGAGCCTGCGATGGGTGCTTCTACGTGGGCTTTTGGCAGTCAGAGGTGTAGGCCGTATAGTGGGGCTTTTACTATGAATGCTATGAGCAGTGCTAGACCTGATAGTATTCCTGTCCATGAGGTGGATAGGGTTGGGTGGGTTAGTTGTAGGGTTGGCAGGTGCAGGGTGCCAATTTTCACGTATAGGTGTATGATTGTGATTAGCAGGGGTAGAGAGCTTACTGGCGTGTAGAATAGCAGGTAGATGCCAGCGCTTAGGCGTTCTGGTTGGTTCCCCCATCGGGTGATTAAGATTAGGGTGGGAATGAGGGTTGCTTCAAATGAGATGTAAAATAGTGCTAGTTCTGTGGTGGAAAAGGCTAGTAGGATGAATGGCTGGACTGCGACTAAGGTTGAGATAAAGATTCGTTTGCGTTGTAGGGGTTCTTGTTGCAGGTGGTTTTGGCTTGCTATGATTATGAGTGGGAGTAGTCAGCAGGATAGTACTAGGAGGGGGGATGAGATTTGGTCAATTCCTGTTCAGTTGGATAAAAATTTGTAGGGGTAGTAGGTTGGGATTAATCACTGTAGGCTTAGGGCAGCGATTAGGAGGCTGTATAAGGTGGTGTTAGTCCATAGAAATTTTGGTGGAGACAGCAGGGCTGTTGGAAGAAGTATGATTGTGGGTAGGATGATTTTTAGCATTGCAGGAGGTTTAGGTTGTGTAGATGGTCGGAGCCATGTGTGCGGGTGGAGGCTACTAGGATGGCCAGGCCTGTGCCCGCCTCACACGCTGAGAAGGTTAGCATGAGAATTGGTACCATGGTGAATGAGGAGACTTGGTTTTCGATGGATCATATTGATAGGCCTACGAATATCGATAATATTATGCTTTCAAGGCATAGTAGGGCGGATACTAGGTGGGTTCGGTGGAAGGCTAGTCCTAGTCCGCTGAAAATGAAGGCTGAGTAGAAGCTTAAATGTAGGGGCGACATAAGAAAGTTACAGGGTTGGCTGTAATCTGCTGGGTCGAAACCAGCTATCTTTTTGGTTAGACTAACTTTCTGTTATTCTGCTCATTCTAGGCCCCCTTGAATTCACTCGTAGGCCAGTCCGAGTGTTAGGAGAAGGAGGATCACTACAGTTCAGGTGAGGGTCATTAGGGGGGATTGGAGTTGGACGGCTCATGGCAGGGGGAGTAGGAGGGCGATTTCTAGGTCGAATAGGACGAACAGGATGGCTACTGAGGAAGAATCGGACTGAGAATGGTAATCGAGCAGATCCAAGTGGGTCGAATCCACATTCGTACGGTGAGAGTTTCTCTGAGTCGGGGTTTATTTGGGCGAGTCAGAAGTTTAATGCGGTTAGGGCGGCGCTTAGGATTGATGATAGGGCAAATATGAACATGAGTGCGTTCATTGCTCTCCTCTGGGTTTATACCAGATTCTAGAGATTGGAAGTCAATTGTAATTAATATACTAGAAGAGCAAGATCCTCATCAGTAGATGGTTATGTAGAGGAATAGTCAGATGACGTCTACGAAGTGTCAGTATCAGGCTGCTGCCTCGAATCCGAAGTGGTGGTCTGATGTAAAGTGGAACTTGATCAGTCGGAAGAGGCAGACGGTCAGGAAGGAGGATCCGATGATTACGTGGAGTCCGTGGAATCCAGTGGCAACGAAGAAGGTAGATCCGTAGACGCTATCGGCGATTGAGAATGGGGCTTCGTGGTATTCTATTGCTTGTAGGGCTGTGAAGTAGAATCCCAGGAGGATCGTTAGGGTTAGGGCGTGGATGGCGTGTTTTCGGTTTCCTTCTGTGATGCTGTGATGGGCTCACGTTACGGTAACGCCTGAGGCTAGTAGGATGGCTGTGTTTAGTAGGGGGACTTCTATCGGGTTGAGTGGTTTAATTCCTGTTGGGGGTCGTTGGCCTCCTAGTTCTGGGGTTGGGGCCAGGCTCGAGTGGAAGAACGCTCAGAAGAACCCTAAGAAGAAGAATGCTTCGGATGTGATGAAAAGGATTATGCCGTATCGTAGGCCTTTTTGGACTGTGGGAGTGTGATGGCCTTGGAAGGTGCTTTCTCGTACAATGTCTCGTCATCATTGGAGTATTACTAGGAGTATTGAGATGAGGCCTAGGGTTAGTAGTATGGATGAGTTGTAGTGGAATCACATGATTAATCCTGAGGTTGTGAGTAGGGCGGCAGCTGCCCCGAAGATTGGTCAAGGGCTTGGGTCAACTATGTGGTATGAGTGTGCTTGGTGTGCCATTAGATGTTTTCTTGTAAGTATAGGCTTAGAAGGAGCACGAAGACGTAGGCCTGGATTATGGCTACTGCTACTTCTAGGATGGTTAGGAGTAGTAGGATGATTATTGTTAGGATGGATACTGCAGGAAGGGTGGGTATTAATGCAATGGAGGCTGTAGAGATGAGTTGGATGAGTAAGTGTCCTGCTGTAAGGTTGGCTGTAAGGCGGACTCCGAGGGCTAGGGGGCGGATTAGTAGGCTGGTTGTTTCGATCAGGATTAGTGCGGGGATTAGGGGTGTAGGGGTACCTTCGGGTAATAGGTGGGCTAAAGAGGCTGATGGTTGGTTTCGTAGGCCTGTTAGTAGTGTGGCGAGCCATAGTGGGAAGGCTAGGGCTATGTTCATAGATAGTTGGGTGGTTGGGGTGAATGTATATGGAAGGAGGCCTAGAAGGTTGATTGTAAGAAGTATGATTATTAGGGATGTAAATATTATGGCTCATTTGTGGCCATTTTTGTTGAGTGGGACTATTAGTTGTTTTGTGATTAGGTGAAGGAGTCATGTTTGGATAGTAGAAAGGCGGTTGTTGATTCATCGGTTGTTTGGGGACGGGAATAGTAGGGCTGGGAAGAGTAGGGATAGTAGGATTAAGGGGATGCCGAATAGATTGGGGCTGGAAAATTGGTCAAAGAAGCTTAGGTTCATGGTCAGGATCATGGTGTGGGTTTGGTAGTGAGGGAGGTCTTATTTGATGGGGGGTTGGTTGTGGTGAAGGCTAGTAGTTTTGGTTGGATGAGGAGTGCTAGGGTTAATCAGGTTATAATTATGATTGAAAATCATGGTGCGGGGTTAAGCTGTGGCATATCATTAAGGAGGGGGAAGTCCCTCTTTGGCTAGCTTAAAAGGCTAGTGCTGTTGCATAGCTTCTTAATGATTAGGATGATGATAGAAGGGACGATCAGGCCTCGAAATGTGGGAGTGGGGTTGATTCTACTACAATGGGTATGTAGCTGTGATTAGCCCCGCAAATTTCTGAGCATTGTCCGTAAAAAATCCCAGGCCGGGTGGTAATGAATGAAGTTTGGTTTAGTCGGCCTGGGATTGCGTCTGTTTTAACTCCGAGCGTTGGGACTGCTCAGGAGTGGAGTACGTCTCCTGCAGTAATGATCACGCGGATGGGGGATTCTATTGGGATAACTACGCGGTGGTCAACTTCTAGCAGTCGGAAGTGGCCGTTGGGTAAGTCTGGGGTGGGCACTATGTAGGAGTCGAATGATAGGTCTTTGAAGTCTGTGTATTCGTAGCTTCAGTATCATTGGTGGCCGATGGCTTTTAGGGTGAGGTCTGGTTCATCGATTTTGTCCATTATGTAGAGGATTTGTAGGGATGGGAGGGCGAGGAGTACCAGGACGATAGCAGGTAGGATTGTCCAGATCAGCTCTACTTCTTGGGCGTCTACAGCATTGGACGAGAGTTTTTCTGTTAGTATGTGGGCTAAAAGGTAGAGAACTAGGCTGCAGATAGCTAGGGCAACGATTAGGGCGTGGTCGTGGAATTCAACGAGTTCTTCTATGATGGGTGATGAGGCGTCTTGGAATCCTAGTTGGGAGTGGTTGGCCACATGAGATGTACAGGATTTTTACCTGTGATTTAGTCTTGACAAGGCTATGTAATTGGTTTACTAACGTCTCATAAGAAAGAAGCATGAGCGGTTAATGCAGTTGGCTTGAAACCAGCATGTGAGGGTTCGATTCCTTCCTTTCTTGTACTTGGACGAAGGCCGGTTCCTCGAAAGTATGGTATGGGGGAGGGCAGCCGTGGATTCATTCAACGTTTGTGGTAGTTAGTTCTGGTTGTAGGACTTTTCGTTTGGCCGGAAAGGCTTCTCAGATGATGAATATTAGTATGATTACGGCTACTATTGAGATTAGGGAGCCGATGGAGGAAATGGTGTTTCATAGTGTGTAGGCGTCGGGATAGTCCGAGTATCGTCGGGGTATTCCTGCTAGGCCTAGGAAGTGCTGGGGGAAGAACGTTAGGTTTACTCCTGTAAATATTACCCCGAAGTGGGCTTTTGCTCATGTTTGGTGTAGGGTAAACCCAGTGAGTAGTGGGAATCAGTGAGTAAATCCTGCTAGAATGGCAAAGACGGCGCCTATGGATAGGACGTAGTGGAAGTGGGCAACTACGTAGTACGTGTCGTGCAGGGCGATGTCTAGGGAAGAGTTTGCAAGAACGATTCCTGTTAATCCTCCGATGGTAAATAGGAAGATAAATCCTAGAGCTCATAGTATTGGGGGGGTCTCATTTGATTGTTCCTCCGTGCAGGGTGGCTAGTCAGCTAAATACTTTGATTCCGGTAGGGATGGCAATGATTATAGTGGCTGATGTAAAGTAGGCTCGGGTATCAACGTCTATTCCTACTGTAAACATGTGGTGAGCTCAGACGATGAATCCTAGGAAGCCGATGGATAGTATGGCTCAGACTATTCCCATGTAGCCGAAGGGCTCCTTTTTGCCTGAGTAGTACGTGACTACGTGTGAGATGATTCCAAACCCCGGTAGGATCCTTCTATCACTCCCCGTACTCGCCGCCGGTATTACAATATTACTAACTGATCGAAACCTAAACACCACATTCTTTGACCCCGCTGGAGGAGGAGACCCAATCCTGTACCAACACCTATTCTGATTCTTCGGACACCCAGAAGTCTATATTCTGATCCTACCGGGGTTCGGAATCATCTCACACGTAGCCACGTACTACTCAGGCAAAAAGGAGCCCTTCGGCTACATGGGAATAGTCTGAGCCATACTATCCATCGGCTTCCTAGGATTCATCGTCTGAGCTCACCACATGTTTACAGTAGGAATAGACGTTGATACCCGAGCCTACTTTACATCAGCCACTATAATCATTGCCATCCCTACCGGAATCAAAGTATTTAGCTGACTAGCCACCCTGCACGGAGGAACAATCAAATGAGACCCCCCCAATACTATGAGCTCTAGGATTTATCTTCCTATTTACCATCGGAGGATTAACAGGAATCGTTCTTGCAAACTCTTCCCTAGACATCGCCCTGCACGACACGTACTACGTAGTTGCCCACTTCCACTACGTCCTATCCATAGGCGCCGTCTTTGCCATTCTAGCAGGATTTACTCACTGATTCCCACTACTCACTGGGTTTACCCTACACCAAACATGAGCAAAAGCCCACTTCGGGGTAATATTTACAGGAGTAAACCTAACGTTCTTCCCCCAGCACTTCCTAGGCCTAGCAGGAATACCCCGACGATACTCGGACTATCCCGACGCCTACACACTATGAAACACCATTTCCTCCATCGGCTCCCTAATCTCAATAGTAGCCGTAATCATACTAATATTCATCATCTGAGAAGCCTTTCCGGCCAAACGAAAAGTCCTACAACCAGAACTAACTACCACAAACGTTGAATGAATCCACGGCTGCCCTCCCCCATACCATACTTTCGAGGAACCGGCCTTCGTCCAAGTACAAGAAAGGAAGGAATCGAACCCTCACATGCTGGTTTCAAGCCAACTGCATTAACCGCTCATGCTTCTTTCTTATGAGACCTAAGTGGGAGATGGACGAGAAGGCTAGGATTTTGCGTGTTTGTGTTTGGTTCAGTCCTATTCAGCCTCCTAGTGCTGTTGAGGCTAGGGCCATGGCGGTGAGTAGAGCTGGGTCGAGGGATTTGGATGTTAGTAGGAGCAGGGTTAGTGGGGGGAATTTTATGAGGGTCGAGAGTAGCAGGGCTGTTATTAGTGGCGATCCTTGTAGTACTTCTGGGAATCAGAAGTGAAATGGCACTAGGCCCAGTTTAATAGCGATTGCTGCTGTCAGTAGTAGACAGGAGGTTGGGTGGTTTATTTGTGTGATGTCTCATTGGCCGGTGACTCAGGCATTGGTTATGCTAGAGAATAGGACCAGGGCGGAAGCAGCTGCTTGGGTTAGGAAGTATTTCGTTGCGGCTTCTACTGCATCATCAGTGGTGCCAGTACACTCACTGGACTCACTGCACTGCATCTCCAATGGTGCCAGTGCACTCTCTGGACTCACTGCACTGCATCCCCAGTGGTGCCAATGCACTCTCTGGACTCACTGCTGTGCATCCCCAGTGGTGCCAGTGCACTCTCTGGACTCACTGCACTGCATCACCAATGGTGCCAATGCACTCTCTGGACTCACTGTACTGCATCCCCAGTGGTGCCAGTGCACTCTCTTGACTCACTGCACTGCATCCCCAGTGGTGCCAGTGCACTCACTGGATTCACTGCACTGCATCCCCAGTGGTGCTAGTGCACTCTCTGGACTCACTGAAGTGCATCCCCAGTGGTACCAGTGCACTCTCTGGACTCACTGAAGTGCATTCTCAGTGGTGCCAGTGCACTCTGTGGACTCACTGCAGTGCATCCCCAGTGGTGCCAGTGCGCTCTCTGGACTCACTGCAGTGCATACCCAGTGGTGCCAGTGCACTCTCTGGACTCACTGCACTGCATCCCCAGTGCTGCCAGTGCACTCTCTGGACTCACTGCACTGCATCCCCAGTGGTGCCAGTGCACTCTCTGGACTCACTGCACTGCATCCCCAGTGGTGCCAGTGATCTCTCTGGATTCACTGCAGTGCATCCCCAGTGGTGCCAGTGCACTCTCTGGACTCACTGCACTGCATCCCCAGTGGTGCCAGTGCACTCTCTGGACTCACTGCACTGCATCCCAAGTGGTGCCAGTGCACTCTCTGGAGTCACTGCACTGCATCCCCAGTGGTGCCAGTGCACTCTCTCGAGTCACTGCACTACATCCCCAGTGGTGCCAGTGCACTCACTGGACTCACTGTACTGCATCATCAGTGGTGCCAGTGCACTCTCTGGACTCACTGCAGTGCATCCCCAGTGGTGCCAGTGCACTCTCTGGACTCACTGCACTGCATCCCCAGTGGTGCCAGTGCACTCACTGGACTCACTATACTGCATCACCAGTGGTGCCAGTGCACTCTCTGGACTCACTGCACTGCATCCCCAGTGTTGCCAGTGCATTCACTGGACTCACTGTACTGCACCTCCAGTGGTGCCAGTGCACTCTCTGGACTTACTGCAGTGCATCCCCAGTGGTGCCAGTGCACTCTCTGGACTCACTGCAGTGCATCCCCACTGGTGCCAGTGCACTCACTGGATTCACTGCACTACATTCCCAGTGGTGCTAGTTCACTCTCTGGACTCACTGCAGTGCATCCCCAGTGGTGCCAGTGCACTCTTTGGACTCACTGAAGTGCATTCTCAGTGGTGCCAGTCCACTCTCTGGACTCACTGCACTGCATCACCAGTGGTGCCAGTGCGCTCTCTGGACTCACTGAAGTGCATTCTCAGTGGTGCCAGTGCACTCTCTGGACTCACTGCAGTGCATTCCCAGTGGTGCCAGTGCACTCTCTGGACTCACTGAAGTGCATTCTCAGTGGTGCCAGTGCACTCTCTGGACTCACTGCAGTGCATCCCCAGTGGTGCCAGTACACTCACTGGACTCACTGCACTGCATCCCCAGTGGTGCTAGTGCAGTCTCTGCACTCACTGCACTGCATCGCCAGTGGTGCCAGAGCACTCTCTGGACTCACTGCAGTGCATCCCCAGTGGTGCCAGTGCACTCTCTGGACTCACTGTACTGCATCCCCAGTGGTGCCAGTGCACTCTGTGGACTCACTGCTGTGCATCCCCATTGGTGCCAGTGCACTCTCTGGACTCACTGCACTGCATCCCCAGTGGTGCCAGTGCACTCTCTGGACTCACTGCACTGCATCCCCAGTGGTGCAAGTGCACTCTCTGGACTCACTGCAGTGCATCCCAAGTGGTGCCAATGCACTCTCTGGACTCACTGCAGTGCATCCCCAGTGGTGCCAGTACACTCACTGGACTTACTGCACTGCATCCCCAGTGGTGCCAGTGCAGTCTCTGCACTCACTGAAGTGCATCCCCAGTGGTGCCATTGAACTCTCTGGACTCACTGCAGTGCGTCCCCAGTGGTGCCAGTGCACTCTCTGGACTCACTGCACTGCATCCCCAGTGGTGCCAGTGCACTCTCTGGACTCACTGCACTGCATCCCCAGTGGTGCCAGTGCACTCTCTGGACTCACTGCACTGCATCTCCAATGGTGCCAGTGCACTCTCTGGACTCACTGCACTGCATCCCCAGTGGAGCCAGTGCACTCTCTGGACTCACTGAAGTGCATCCCCATTGGTGCCAGTGCACTCTCTGGACTCACTGCACTGCATCCCCAGTGGTGCCAGTGCACTCTCTGGACTCACTGCACTGCATCCCCAGTGGTGCAAGTGCACTCTCTGGACTCACTGCAGTGCATCCCAAGTGGTGCCAATGCACTCTCTGGACTCACTGCAGTGCATCCCCAGTGGTGCCAGTACACTCACTGGACTCACTGCACTGCATCCCCAGTGCTGCCAGTGCAGTCTCTGCACTCACTGAAGTGCATCTCCAGTGGTGCCAGTGAACTCTCTGGACTCACTGCAGTGCATCCCCAGTGGTGCCAGTGCACTCTCTGGACTCACTGCACTGCATCCCCAGTGGTGCCAGTGCACTCTCTGGACTCACTGCACTGCATCCCCAGTGGTGCCAGTGCACTCTCTGGACTCACTGCAGTGCATCTCCAATGGTGCCAGTGCACTCTCTGGACTCACTGCACTGCATCCCCAGTGGTGCCAATGCACTCTCTGGACTCACTGCTGTGCATCCCCAGTGGTGTCAGTGCACTCTCTGGACTCACTGCACTGCATCTCCAATGGTGCCAATGCACTCTCTGGACTCACTGTACTGCATCCCCAGTGGTGCCAGTGCACTCTCTTGACTCACTGCACTGCATCCCCAGTGGTGCCAGTGCACTCACTGGATTCACTGCACTGCATCCCCAGTGGTGCTAGTGCACTCTCTGGACTCACTGCAGTGCATCCCCAGTGGTACCAGTGCACTCTCTGGACTCACTGAAGTGCATTCTCAGTGGTGCCAGTGCACTCTGTGGACTCACTGCAGTGCATCCCCAGTGGTGCCAGTGCGCTCTCTGGACTCACTGCAGTGCATCCCCAGTGGTGCCAGTGCACTCTCTGGACTCACTGCACTGCATCCCCAGTGCTGCCAGTGCACTCTCTGGACTCACTGCAGTGCATCCCCAGTGGTGCCAGTGCACTCTCTGGACTCACTGCACTGCATCCCCAGTGGTGCCAGTGCACTCTCTGGACTCACTGCACTGCATCCCCAGTGGTGCCAGTGCACTCTCTGGACTCACTGCACTGCATCCCCAGTGGTACCAGTGCACTCTGTGGACTCACTGCAGTGCATCCCCAGTGCTGCCAGTGCACTCTCTGGACTCACTGCACTGCATCCCCAGTGGTGCCAATGCACTCTCTGGACTCACTGCACTGCATCCCCAGTGGTGCCAGTGCACTCTCTGGACTCACTGCACTGCATCCCAAGTGGTGCCAGTGCACTCTCTGGAGTCACTGCACTGCATCCCCAGTGGTGCCAGTGCACTCTCTCGAGTCACTGCACTACATCCCCAGTGGTGCCAGTGCACTCACTGGACTCACTGTACTGCATCATCAGTGGTGCCAGTGCACTCTCTGGACTCACTGCAGTGCATCCCCAGTGGTGCCAGTGCACTCTCTGGACTCACTGCACTGCATCCCCAGTGGTGCCAGTGCACTCTCTGGACTCACTGCACTGCATCCCCAGTGGTGCCAGTGCACTCTCTGGACTCACTGCACTGCATCCCAAGTGGTGCCAGTGCACTCTCTGGAGTCACTGCACTGCATCCCCAGTGGTGCCAGTGCACTCTCTCGAGTCACTGCACTACATCCCCAGTGGTGCCAGTGCACTCACTGGACTCACTGTACTGCATCATCAGTGGTGCCAGTGCACTCTCTGGACTCACTGCAGTGCATCCCCAGTGGTGCCAGTGCACTCTCTGGACTCACTGCACTGCATCCCCAGTGGTGCCAGTGCACTCTCTGGACTCACTGCACTGCATCCCCAGTGGTGCAAGTGCACTCTCTGGACTCACTGCAGTGCATCCCAAGTGGTGCCAATGCACTCTCTGGACTCACTGCAGTGCATCCCCAGTGGTGCCAGTACACTCACTGGACTCACTGCACTGCATCCCCAGTGGTGCCAGTGCAGTCTCTGCACTCACTGAAGTGCATCCCCAGTGGTGCCAGTGAACTCTCTGGACTCACTGCAGTGCATCCCCAGTGGTGCCAGTGCACTCTCTGGACTCACTGCACTGCATCCCCAGTGGTGCTAGTGCACTCTCTGGACTCACTGCACTGCATCCCCAGTGGTGCCAGTGCACTCTCTGGACTCACTGCACTGCATCTCCAATGGTGCCAGTGCACTCTCTGGACTCACTGCACTGCATCCCCAGTGGAGCCAGTGCACTCTCTGGACTCACTGAAGTGCATCCCCATTGGTGCCAGTGCACTCTCTGGACTCACTGCACTGCATCCCCAGTGGTGCCAGTGCACTCTCTGGACTCACTGCACTGCATCCCCAGTGGTGCAAGTGCACTCTCTGGACTCACTGCAGTGCATCCCAAGTGGTGCCAATGCACTCTCTGGACTCACTGCAGTGCATCCCCAGTGGTGCCAGTACACTCACTGGACTCACTGAACTGCATCCCCAGTGGTGCCAGTGCAGTCTCTGCACTCACTGAAGTGCATCTCCAGTGGTGCCAGTGAACTCTCTGGACTCACTGCAGTGCATCCCCAGTGGTGCCAGTGCACTCTCTGGACTCACTGCACTGCATCCCCAGTGGTGCCAGTGCACTCTCTGGACTCACTGCACTGCATCCCCAGTGGTGCCAGTGCACTCTCTGGACTCACTGCAGTGCATCTCCAATGGTGCCAGTGCACTCTCTGGACTCACTGCACTGCATCCCCAGTGGTGCCAATGCACTCTCTGGACTCACTGCTGTGCATCCCCAGTGGTGCCAGTGCACTCTCTGGACTCACTGCACTGCATCTCCAATGGTTCCAATGCACTCTCTGGACTCACTGTACTGCATCCCCAGTGGTGCCAGTGCACTCTCTTGACTCACTGCACTGCATCCCCAGTGGTGCCAGTGCACTCACTGGATTCACTGCACTGCATCCCCAGTGGTGCCAGTGCGCTCTCTGGACTCACTGCAGTGCATACCCAGTGGTGCCAGTGCACTCTCTGGACTCACTGCACTGCATCCCCAGTGCTGCCAGTGCACTCTCTGGACTCACTGCAGTGCATCCCCAGTGGTGCCAGTGCACTCTCTGGACTCACTGCACTGCATCCCCAGTGGTGCCAGTGCACTCTCTGGACTCACTGCACTGCATCCCCAGTGGTGCCAGTGCACTCTCTGGACTCACTGCACTGCATCCCCAGTGGTACCAGTGCACTCTGTGGACTCACTGCAGTGCATCCCCAGTGCTGCCAGTGCACTCTCTGGACTCACTGCACTGCATCCCCAGTGGTGCCAATGCACTCTCTGGACTCACTGCACTGCATCCCCAGTGGTGCCAGTGCACTCTCTGGACTCACTGCACTGCATCCCAAGTGGTGCCAGTGCACTCTCTGGAGTCACTGCACTGCATCCCCAGTGGTGCCAGTGCACTCTCTCGAGTCACTGCACTACATCCCCAGTGGTGCCAGTGCACTCACTGGACTCACTGTACTGCATCATCAGTGGTGCCAGTGCACTCTCTGGACTCACTGCAGTGCATCCCCAGTGGTGCCAGTGCACTCTCTGGACTCACTGCACTGCATCCCCAGTGGTGCCAGTGCACTCTCTGGACTCACTGCACTGCATCCCCAGTGGTGCCAGTGCACTCTCTGGACTCACTGCACTGCATCCCAAGTGGTGCCAGTGCACTCTCTGGAGTCACTGCACTGCATCCCCAGTGGTGCCAGTGCACTCTCTCGAGTCACTGCACTACATCCCCAGTGGTGCCAGTGCACTCACTGGACTCACTGTACTGCATCATCAGTGGTGCCAGTGCACTCTCTGGACTCACTGCAGTGCATCCCCAGTGGTGCCAGTGCACTCTCTGGACTCACTGCACTGCATCCCCAGTGGTGCCAGTGCACTCTCTGGACTCACTGCACTGCATCCCCAGTGGTGCAAGTGCACTCTCTGGACTCACTGCAGTGCATCCCAAGTGGTGCCAATGCACTCTCTGGACTCACTGCAGTGCATCCCCAGTGGTGCCAGTACACTCACTGGACTCACTGCACTGCATCCCCAGTGGTGCCAGTGCAGTCTCTGCACTCACTGAAGTGCATCCCCAGTGGTGCCAGTGAACTCTCTGGACTCACTGCAGTGCATCCCCAGTGGTGCCAGTGCACTCTCTGGACTCACTGCACTGCATCCCCAGTGGTGCTAGTGCACTCTCTGGACTCACTGCACTGCATCCCCAGTGGTGCCAGTGCACTCTCTGGACTCACTGCACTGCATCTCCAATGGTGCCAGTGCACTCTCTGGACTCACTGCACTGCATCCCCAGTGGAGCCAGTGCACTCTCTGGACTCACTGAAGTGCATCCCCATTGGTGCCAGTGCACTCTCTGGACTCACTGCACTGCATCCCCAGTGGTGCCAGTGCACTCTCTGGACTCACTGCACTGCATCCCCAGTGGTGCAAGTGCACTCTCTGGACTCACTGCAGTGCATCCCAAGTGGTGCCAATGCACTCTCTGGACTCACTGCAGTGCATCCCCAGTGGTGCCAGTACACTCACTGGACTCACTGAACTGCATCCCCAGTGGTGCCAGTGCAGTCTCTGCACTCACTGAAGTGCATCTCCAGTGGTGCCAGTGAACTCTCTGGACTCACTGCAGTGCATCCCCAGTGGTGCCAGTGCACTCTCTGGACTCACTGCACTGCATCCCCAGTGGTGCCAGTGCACTCTCTGGACTCACTGCACTGCATCCCCAGTGGTGCCAGTGCACTCTCTGGACTCACTGCAGTGCATCTCCAATGGTGCCAGTGCACTCTCTGGACTCACTGCACTGCATCCCCAGTGGTGCCAATGCACTCTCTGGACTCACTGCTGTGCATCCCCAGTGGTGCCAGTGCACTCTCTGGACTCACTGCACTGCATCTCCAATGGTTCCAATGCACTCTCTGGACTCACTGTACTGCATCCCCAGTGGTGCCAGTGCACTCTCTTGACTCACTGCACTGCATCCCCAGTGGTGCCAGTGCACTCACTGGATTCACTGCACTGCATCCCCAGTGGTGCTAGTGCACTCTCTGGACTCACTGCACTGCATCCCCAGTGGTACCAGTGCACTCTCTGGACTCACTGAAGTGCATTCTCAGTGGTGCCAGTGCACTCTGTGGACTCACTGCAGTGCATCCCCAGTGGTGCCAGTGCGCTCTCTGGACTCACTGCAGTGCATACCCAGTGGTGCCAGTGCACTCTCTGGACTCACTGAAGTGCATCCCCAGTGGTGCCAGTGCACTCTCTGGACTCACTGCACTGCATCCCCAGTGGTGCCAGTGCACTCTCTGGACTCACTGCACTGCATCCCCAGTGGTGCCAGTGCACTCTCTGGACTCACTGCACTGCATCCCCAGTGGTGCCAGTGCACTCTCTGGACTCACTGCACTGCATCCCCAGTGGTACCAGTGCACTCTGTGGACTCACTGCAGTGCATCCCCAGTGCTGCCAGTGCACTCTCTGGACTCACTGCACTGCATCCCCAGTGGTGCCAATGCACTCTCTGGACTCACTGCACTGCATCCCCAGTGGTGCCAGTGCACTCTCTGGACTCACTGCACTGCATCCCAAGTGGTGCCAGTGCACTCTCTGGAGTCACTGCACTGCATCCCCAGTGGTGCCAGTGCACTCTCTCGAGTCACTGCACTACATCCCCAGTGGTGCCAGTGCACTCACTGGACTCACTGTACTGCATCATCAGTGGTGCCAGTGCACTCTCTGGACTCACTGCAGTGCATCCCCAGTGGTGCCAGTGCACTCTCTGGACTCACTGCACTGCATCCCCAGTGGTGCCAGTGCACTCACTGGACTCACTATACTGCATCACCAGTGGTGCCAGTGCACTCTCTGGACTCACTGCACTGCATCCCCAGTGTTGCCAGTGCATTCACTGGACTCACTGTACTGCATCTCCAGTGGTGCCAGTGCACTCTCTGGACTCACTGCAGTGCATCCCCAGTGGTGCCAGTGCACTCTCTGGACTCACTGCAGTGCATCCCCACTGGTGCCAGTGCACTCACTGGACTCACTGCACTACATTCCCAGTGGTGCTAGTTCACTCTCTGGACTCACTGCAGTGCATCCCCAGTGGTGCCAGTGCACTCTTTGGACTCACTGAAGTGCATTCTCAGTGGTGCCAGTCCACTCTCTGGACTCACTGCACTGCATCCCCAGTGGTGCCAGTGCGCTCTCTGGCCTCACTGAAGTGCATTCTCAGTGGTGCCAGTGCACTCTCTGGACTCACTGCAGTGCATCCCCAGTGGTGCCAGTACGCTCTCTGGACTCAATGCACTGCATCCCCAGTGGTGCTAGTGCACTCTGTGGACTCACTGCAGTGCATCCCCAGTGGTGCCAGTGCACTCTCTGGACTCACTGAAAGGCATTCTCAGTGGTGCCACTGCACTCTCTGGACTCACTGCAGTGCATCACCAGTGGTGCCAGTGCACTCTCTGGACTCACCGCACCGCATCCCCAGTGGTGCCAGTGCACTCTCTGGAGTAACTGCAGTGCATCACCAGAGGTGCCAGTGCACTCTCTGGACTCACTGCACTGCATCCCCAGTGGTGCCAGTGCACTCTCTGGACTCACTGCACTGCATCCACAGTGGTGCCAGTGCACTCCCTGCACTCACTGCACTGCATCCCCAGTGGTGCCAGTGCACTCACTGGACTCACTGCAGTGCATTCCCTCTGGTGCCAGTGCACTCTCTGGACTCACTGCACTGCATCCCCAGTGGTGCCAGTGCACTCTCTGGACTCACTGCAGTGCATCCCCAGTTGTGCCAGTGCACTCTGTGGACTCACTGCAGTGCATCCCCAGTGGTGCCAGTGCACTCTCTGGACTCACTGAAGTGCATCCCCCGTGGTGCCAGTGCGATCTCTGGACTCACTGCACTGCATTCCCAGTGGTGCCAGTGCACACTCTGGACTCACTGCACTGCATCCCCAGTGGTGCCAGTGCACTCTCTGGACTCACTGCAGTGCGTCCCCAGTTTTGCCTGTGCACTCTCTGGACTCACTGCACTGCATACCCAGTGGTGCCAGTACACTCACTGGACTGACTGCACTGCATCCCCAGTGGTGCTAGTGCACTCTCTGGACTCACTGCACTGCATCCCCAGTGGTGCCAATGCACTCTCTGGACTCACTGCTGTGCATCCCCAGTGGTGCCAGTGCACTCTCTGGACTCACTGTACTGCATCCCCAGTGGTGCCAGTGCACTCTGTGGACTCACTGCTGTGCATCCCCATTGGTGCCAGTGCACTCTCTGGACTCACTGCACTGCATCCCCAGTGGTGCCAGTGCACTCTCTGGACTCACTGCATTGCATCCCCAGTGGTGCAAGTGCAGTCTCTGGACTCACTGCAGTGCATCCCAAGTGGTGCCAATGCACTCTCTGGACTCACTGCAGTGCATCCCCAGTGGTGCCAGTACGCTCTCTGGACTCACTGCACTGCATCCCCAGTGGTGCTAGTGCACTCTGTGGACTCACTGCAGTGCATCTCCAGTGGTGCCAGTGCACTCTCTGGACTCACTGAAAGGCATTCTCAGTGGTGCCAGTGCACTCTCTGGACTCACTGCAGTGCATCACCAGTGGTGCCAGTGCACTCTCTGGACTCACCGCACCGCATCCCCAGTGGTGCCAGTGCACTCTCTGGAGTAACTGCAGTGCATCACCAGAGGTGCCAGTGCACTCTCTGGACTCACTGCACTGCATCCCCAGTGGTGCCAGTGCACTCTCTGGACTCACTGCACTGCATCCCCAGTGGTGCCAGAGCACTCTCTGGACTCACTGCACTGCATCCCCAGTGCTGCCTGTGCACTCTCTGGACTCACTGCACTGCATCCCCAGTGGTGCCACTGCACTCTCTGGACTCACTGCACTGCATCCACAGTGGTGCCAGTGCACTCCCTGCACTCACTGCACTGCATCCCCAGTGGTGCCAGTGCACTCACTGGACTCACTGCAGTGCATTCCCTCTGGTGCCAGTGCACTCTCTGGACTCACTGCACTGCATCCCCAGTGGTGCCAGTGCACTCTCTGGACTCACTGCAGTGCATCCCCAGTGGTGCCAGTGCACTCTGTGGACTCACTGCAGTGCATCCCCAGTGGTGCCAGTGCACTCTCTGGACTCACTGAAGTGCATCCCCCGTGGTGCCAGTGCGATCTCTGGACTCACTGCACTGCATTCCCAGTGGTGCCAGTGCACACTCTGGACTCACTGCACTGCATCCCCAGTGGTGCCAGTGCACTCTCTGGACTCACTGCAGTGCATCCCCAGTTTTGCCTGTGCACTCTCTGGACTCACTGCACTGCATACCCAGTGGTGCCAGTGCACTCTCTGGACTAACTGCACTGCATCCCCATTGGAGCCAGTGCACTCTCTGGACTCACTGCACTGCATCCCCAGTGGTGCCAGTGCCCTCTGTGGACTCACTGCAGTGCATCCCCAGTGGAGCCCGTGCACTCTCTGGACTCACTGCACTGCATCCCCAGTGGTGCCAGTGCACTCTGTGGACTCACTGCAGTGCATCCCCAGTGGTGCCAGTGCACTCTCTGGACTCACTGAAGTGCATTCTCAGTGGTGCCAGTGCACTCTCTGGACTCACTGCAGTGCATCCCCAGTGGTGCCAGTACACTCACTGGACTGACTGCACTGCATCCCCAGTGGTGCTAGTGCACTCTCTGGACTCACTGCACTGCATCCCCAGTGGTGCCAATGCACTCTCTGGACTCACTGCTGTGCATCCCCAGTGGTGCCAGTGCACTCTCTGGACTCACTGTACTGCATCCCCAGTGGTCTCAGTGCACTCTGTGGACTCACTGCTGTGCATCCCCATTGGTGCCAGTGCACTCTCTGGACTCACTGCACTGCATCCCCAGTGGTGCCAGTGCACTCTCTGGACTCACTGCACTGCATCCCCAGTGGTGCAAGTGCACTCTCTGGACTCACTGCAGTGCATCCCAAGTGGTGCCAATGCACTCTCTGGACTCACTGCAGTGCATCCCCAGTGGTGCCAGTACACTCACTGGACTCACTGCACTGCATCCCCAGTGGTGCCAGTGCAGTCTCTGCACTCACTGAAGTGCATCCCCAGTGGTGCCAGTGAACTCTCTGGACTCACTGCAGTGCATCCCCAGTGGTGCCAGTGCACTCTCTGGACTCACTGCACTGCATCCCCAGTGGTGCCAGTGCACTCTCTGGACTCACTGCACTGCATCCCCAGTGGTGCCAGTGCACTCTCTGGACTCACTGCACTGCATCTCCAATGGTGCCAGTGCACTCTCTGGACTCACTGCACTGCATCCCCAG
Organism: Anser brachyrhynchus; assembly: GCF_964034855.1. Taxonomy (NCBI): domain Eukaryota; kingdom Metazoa; phylum Chordata; class Aves; order Anseriformes; family Anatidae; genus Anser; species Anser brachyrhynchus. Next base: position 22,590 of record NW_027664064.1, read on the forward strand.
TGGAGCCAGTGCACTCTCTGGACTCACTGAAGTGCATCCCCATTGGTGCCAGTGCACTCTCTGTTCTCACTGCACTGCATCCCCAGTGGTGCCAGTGCACTCTCTGGACTCACTGCACTGCATCCCCAGTGGTGCAAGTGCACTCTCTGGACTCACTGCAGTGCATCCCAAGTGGTGCCAATGCACTCTCTGGACTCACTGCAGTGCATCCCCAGTGGTGCCAGTACACTCACTGGACTCACTGCACTGCATCCCCAGTGGTGCCAGTGCAGTCTCTGCACTCACTGAAGTGCATCTCCAGTGGTGCCAGTGAACTCTCTGGACTCACTGCAGTGCATCCCCAGTGGTGCCAGTGCACTCTCTGGACTCACTGCAGTGCATCCCCAGTGGTGCCAGTGCACTCTCTGGACTCACTGCACTGCATCCCCAGTGGTGCCAGTGCACTCTCTGGACTCACTGCACTGCATCTCCAATGGTGCCAGTGCACTCTCTGGACTCACTGCACTGCATCCCCAGTGGTGCCAATGCACTCTCTGGACTCACTGCTGTGCATCCCCAGTGGTGCCAGTGCACTCTCTGGACTCACTGCACTGCATCTCCAATGGTGCCAATGCACTCTCTGGACTCACTGTACTGCATCCCCAGTGGTGCCAGTGCACTCTCTTGACTCACTGCACTGCATCCGCAGTGGTGCCAGTGCACTCACTGGATTCACTGCAGTGCATCCCCAGTGGTGCTAGTGCACTCTCTGGACTCACTGCAGTGCATCCCCAGTGGTACCAGTGCACTCTCTGGACTCACTGAAGTGCATTCTCAGTGGTGCCAGTGCACTCTGTGGACTCACTGCAGTGCATCCCCAGTGGTGCCAGTGAGCTCTCTGGACTCACTGCAGTGCATACCCAGTGGTGCCAGTGCACTCTCTGGACTCACTGCACTGCATCCCCAGTGCTGCCAGTGCACACTCTGGACTCACTGCACTGCATCCCCAGTGGTGCCAGTGCACTCTCTGGACTCACTGCAGTGCATCCCCAGTGGTGCCAGTGCACTCTCTGGACTCACTGCAGTGCATCCCCAGTGGTGCCAGTGCACTCTCTCGAGTCACTGCACTACATCCCCAGTGGTGCCAGTGCACTCACTGGACTCACTGTACTGCATCATCAGTGGTGCCAGTGCACTCTCTGGACTCACTGCAGTGCATCCCCAGTGGTGCCAGTGCACTCTCTGGACTCACTGCACTGCATCCCCAGTGGTGCCAGTGCACTCACTGGACTCACTATACTGCATCACCAGTGGTGCCAGTGCACTCTCTGGACTCACTGCACTGCATCCCCAGTGTTGCCAGTGCATTCACTGGACTCACTGTACTGCATCTCCAGTGGTGCCAGTGCACTCTCTGGACTCACTACAGTGCATCCCCAGTGGTGCCAGTGCACTCTCTGGACTCACTGCAGTGCATCACCACTGGTGCCAGTGCACTCACTGGACTCACTGCACTACATTCCCAGTGGTGCTAGTTCACTCTCTGGACTCACTGCAGTGCATCCCCAGTGGTGCCAGTGCACTCTTTGGACTCACTGAAGTGCATTCTCAGTGGTGCCAGTCCACTCTCTGGACTCACTGCACTGCATCCCCAGTGGTGCCAGTGCGCTCTCTGGCCTCACTGAATTGCATTCTCAGTGGTGCCAGTGCACTCTCTGGACTCACTGCAGTGCATCCCCAGTGGTGCCAGTACGCTCTCTGGACTCACTGCACTGCATCCCCAGTGGTGCTAGTGCACTCTGTGGACTCACTGCAGTGCATCCCCATTGGTGCCAGTGCACTCTCTGGACTCACTGAAAGGCATTCTCAGTGGTGCCAGTGCACTCTCTGGACTCACTGCAGTGCATCACCAGTGGTGCCAGTGCACTCTCTGGACTCACCGCACCGCATCCCCAGTGGTGCCAGTGCACTCTCTGGAGTAACTGCAGTGCATCACCAGAGGTGCCAGTGCACTCTCTGGACTCACTGCACTGCATCCCCAGTGGTGCCAGTGCACTCTCTGGACTCACTGCACTGTATCCCCAGTGGTGCCAGAGCACTCTCTGGACTCACTGCACTGCATCCCCAGTGCTGCCTGTGCACTCTCTGGACTCACTGCACTGCATCCCCAGTGGTGCCACTGCACTCTCTGGACTCACTGCACTGCATCCACAGTGGTGCCAGTGCACTCCCTGCACTCACTGCACTGCATCCCCAGTGGTGCCAGTGCACTCACTGGACTCACTGCAGTGCATTCCCTCTGGTGCCAGTGCACTCTCTGGACTCACTGCACTGCATCCCCAGTGGTGCCAGTGCACTCTCTGGACTCACTGCAGTGCATCCCCAGTGGTGCCAGTGCACTCTGTGGACTCACTGCAGTGCATCCCCAGTGGTGCCAGTGCACTCTCTGGACTCACTGAAGTGCATCCCCCGTGGTGCCAGTGCGATCTCTGGACTCACTGCACTGCATTCCCAGTGGTGCCAGTGCACACTCTGGACTCACTGCACTGCATCCCCAGTGGTGCCAGTGCACTCTCTGGACTCACTGCAGTGCATCCCCAGTTTTGCCTGTGCACTCTCTGGACTCACTGCACTGCATACCCAGTGGTGCCAGTGCACTCTCTGGACTAACTGCACCGCATCCCCATTGGAGCCAGTGCACTCTCTGGACTCACTGCACTGCATCCCCAGTGGTGCCAGTGCACTCTGTGGACTCACTGCAGTGCATCCCCAGTGGAGCCCGTGCACTCTCTGGACTCACTGAAGTGCATCCCCAGTGGTGCCAGTGCACTCTCTGGACTCACTGCACTGCATCCCCAGTGGTGCCAGTGCACTCTGTGGACTCACTGCAGTGCATCCCCAGTGGTGCCAGTGCACTCTCTGGACTCACTGAAGTGCATTCTCAGTGGTGCCAGTGCACTCTCTGGACTCACTGCAGTGCATCCCCAGTGGTGCCAGTACACTCAATGGACTGACTGCACTGCATCCCCAGTGGTGCTAGTGCACTCTCTGGACTCACTGCACTGCATCCCCAGTGGTGCCAATGCACTCTCTGGACTCACTGCTGTGCATCCCCAGTGGTGCCAGTGCACTCTCTGGACTCACTGTACTGCATCCCCAGTGGTGCCAGTGCACTTTGTGGACTCACTGCTGTGCATCCCCATTGGTGCCAGTGCACTCTCTGGACTCACTGCACTGCATCCCCAGTGGTGCCAGTGCACTCTCTGGACTCACTGCAGTGCATCCCCAGTGGTGCAAGTGCAGTCTCTGGACTCACTGCAGTGCATCCCAAGTGGTGCCAATGCACTCTCTGGACTCACTGCAGTGCATCCCCAGTGGTGCCAGTACGCTCTCTGGACTCACTGCACTGCATCCCCAGTGGTGCTAGTGCACTCTGTGGACTCACTGCAGTGCATCCCCAGTGGTGCCAGTGCACTCTCTGGACTCACTGAAAGGCATTCTCAGTGGTGCCAGTGCACTCTCTGGCTCACTGCAGTGCATCACCAGTGGAGCCAGTGCACTCTCTGGACTCACCGCACCGCATCCCCAGTGGTGCCAGTGCACTCTCTGGAGTAACTGCAGTGCATCACCAGAGGTGCCAGTGCACTCTCTGGACTCACTGCACTGCATCCCCAGTGGTGCCAGTGCACTCTCTGGACTCACTGCACTGCATCCCCAGTGGTGCCAGAGCACTCTCTGGACTCACTGCACTGCATCCCCAGTGCTGCCTGTGCACTCTCTGGACTCACTGCACTGCATCCCCAGTGGTGCCACTGCACTCTCTGGACTCACTGCACTGCATCCACAGTGGTGCCAGTGCACTCCCTGCACTCACTGCACTGCATCCCCAGTGGTGCCAGTGCACTCACTGGACTCACTGCAGTGCATTCCCTCTGGTGCCAGTGCACTCTCTGGACTCACTGCACTGCATCCCCAGTGGTGCCAGTGCACTCTCTGGACTCACTGCAGTGCATCCCCAGTGGTGCCAGTGCACTCTGTGGACTCACTGCAGTGCATCCCCAGTGGTGCCAGTGCACTCTCTGGACTCACTGAAGTGCATCCCCCGTGGTGCCAGTGCGATCTCTGGACTCACTGCACTGCATTCCCAGTGGTGCCAGTGCACACTCTGGACTCACTGCACTGCATCCCCAGTGGTGCCAGTGCACTCTCTGGACTCACTGCAGTGCATCCCCAGTTTTGCCTGTGCACTCTCTGGACTCACTGCACTGCATACCCAGTGGTGCCAGTGCACTCTCTGGACTAACTGCACCGCATCCCCATTGGAGCCAGTGCACTCTCTGGACTCACTGCACTGCATCCCCAGTGGTGCCAGTGCACTCTGTGGACTCACTGCAGTGCACCCCCAGTGGAGCCCGTGCACTCTCTGGACTCACTGAAGTGCATCCCCAGTGGTGCCAGTGCACTCTCTGGACTCACTGCACTGCATCCCCAGTGGTGCCAGTGCACTCTGTGGACTCACTGCAGTGCATCCCCAGTGGTGCCAGTGCACTCTCTGGACTCACTGAAGTGCATTCTCAGTGGTGCCAGTGCACTCTCTGGACTCACTGCAGTGCATCCCCAGTGGTGCCAGTACACTCACTGGACTGACTGCACTGCATCCCCAGTGGTGCTAGTGCACTCTCTGGACTCACTGCACTGCATCCCCAGTGGTGCCAATGCACTCTCTGGACTCACTGCTGTGCATCCCCAGTGGTGCCAGTGCACTCTGTGGACTCACTGTACTGCATCCCCAGTGGTGCCAGTGCACTTTGTGGACTCACTGCTGTGCATCCCCATTGGTGCCAATGCACTCTCTGGACTCACTGCACTGCATCCCCAGTGGTGCCAGTGCACTCTCTGGACTCACTGCAGTGCATCCCCAGTGGTGCAAGTGCAGTCTCTGGACTCACTGCAGTGCATCCCAAGTGGTGCCAATGCACTCTCTGGACTCACTGCAGTGCATCCCCAGTGGTGCCAGTACGCTCTCTGGACTCACTGCACTGCATCCCCAGTGGTGCTAGTGCACTCTGTGGACTCACTGCAGTGCATCCCCAGTGGTGCCAGTGCACTCTCTGGACTCACTGAAAGGCATTCTCAGTGGTGCCAGTGCACTCTCTGGCTCACTGCAGTGCATCACCAGTGGTGCCAGTGCACTCTCTGGACTCACCGCACCGCATCCCCAGTGGTGCCAGTGCACTCTCTGGAGTAACTGCAGTGCATCACCAGAGGTGCCAGTGCACTCTCTGGACTCACTGCACTGCATCCCCAGTGGTGCCAGTGCACTCTCTGGACTCACTGCACTGCATCCCCAGTGGTGCCAGAGCACTCTCTGGACTCACTGCACTGCATCCCCAGTGCTGCCTGTGCACTCTCTGGACTCACTGCACTGCATCCCCAGTGGTGCCACTGCACTCTCTGGACTCACTGCAGTGCATCCCCAGTGGTGCCAGTGCACTCCCTGCACTCACTGCACTGCATCCCCAGTGGTGCCAGTGCACTCACTGGACTCACTGCAGTGCATTCCCTCTGGTGCCAGTGCACTCTCTGGACTCACTGCACTGCATCCCCAGTGGTGCCAGTGCACTCTCTGGACTCACTGCAGTGCATCCCCAGTGGTGCCAGTGCACTCTGTGGACTCACTGCAGTGCATCCCCAGTGGTGCCAGTGCACTCTCTGGACTCACTGAAGTGCATCCCCCGTGGTGCCAGTGCGATCTCTGGACTCACTGCACTGCATTCCCAGTGGTGCCAGTGCACACTCTGGACTCACTGCACTGCATCCCCAGTGGTGCCAGTGCACTCTCTGGACTCACTGCAGTGCATCCCCAGTTTTGCCTGTGCACTCTCTGGACTCACTGCACTGCATACCCAGTGGTGCCAGTGCACTCTCTGGACTAACTGCACTGCATCCCCATTGGAGCCAGTGCACTCTCTGGACTCACTGCACTGCATCCCCAGTGGTGCCAGTGCACTCTGTGGACTCACTGCAGTGCATCCCCAGTGGAGCCCGTGCACTCTCTGGACTCACTGAAGTGCATCCCCAGTGGTGCCAGTGCACTCTCTGGACTCACTGCACTGCATCCCCAGTGGTGCCAGTGCACTCTGTGGACTCACTGCAGTGCATCCCCAGTGGTGCCAGTGCACTCTCTGGACTCACTGAAGTGCATTCTCAGTGGTGCCAGTGCACTCTCTGGACTCACTGCAGTGCATCCCCAGTGGTGCCAGTACACTCACTGGACTGACTGCACTGCATCCCCAGTGGTGCTAGTGCACTCTCTGGACTCACTGCACTGCATCCCCAGTGGTGCCAATGCACTCTCTGGACTCACTGCTGTGCATCCCCAGTGGTGCCAGTGCACTCTCTGGACTCACTGTACTGCATCCCCAGTGGTCTCAGTGCACTCTGTGGACTCACTGCTGTGCATCCCCATTGGTGCCAGTGCACTCTCTGGACTCACTGCACTGCATCCCCAGTGGTGCCAGTGCACTCTCTGGACTCACTGCACTGCATCCCCAGTGGTGCAAGTGCACTCTCTGGACTCACTGCAGTGCATCCCAAGTGGTGCCAATGCACTCTCTGGACTCACTGCAGTGCATCCCCAGTGGTGCCAGTACACTCACTGGACTCACTGCACTGCATCCCCAGTGGTGCCAGTGTAGTCTCTGCACTCACTGAAGTGCATCCCCAGTGGTGCCAGTGAACTCTCTGGACTCACTGCAGTGCATCCCCAGTGGTGCCAGTGCACTCTCTGGACTCACTGCACTGCATCCCCAGTGGTGCCAGTGCACTCTCTGGACTCACTGCACTGCATCCCCAGTGGTGCCAGTGCACTCTCTGGACTCACTGCACTGCATCTCCAATGGTGCCAGTGCACTCTCTGGACTCACTGCACTGCATCCCCAGTGGAGCCAGTGCACTCTCTGGACTCACTGAAGTGCATCCCCATTGGTGCCAGTGCACTCTCTGGACTCACTGCACTGCATCCCCAGTGGTGCCAGTGCACTCTCTGGACTCACTGCACTGCATCCCCAGTGGTGCAAGTGCACTCTCTGGACTCACTGCAGTGCATCCCAAGTGGTGCCAATGCACTCTCTGGACTCACTGCAGTGCATCCCCAGTGGTGCCAGTACACTCACTGTACTCACTGCACTGCATCCCCAGTGGTGCCAGTGCAGTCTCTGCACTCACTGAAGTGCATCTCCAGTGGTGCCAGTGAACTCTCTGGACTCACTGCAGTGCATCCCCAGTGGTGCCAGTGCACTCTCTGGACTCACTGCACTGCATCCCCAGTGGTGCCAGTGCACTCTCTGGACTCACTGCACTGCATCCCCAGTGGTGCCAGTGCACTCTCTGGACTCACTGCACTGCATCTCCAATGGTGCCAGTGCACTCTCTGGACTCACTGCACTGCATCCCCAGTGGTGCCAATGCACTCTCTGGACTCACTGCTGTGCATCCCCAGTGGTGCCAGTGCACTCTCTGGACTCACTGCACTGCATCTCCAATGGTGCCAATGCACTCTCTGGACTCACTGTACTGCATCCCCAGTGGTGCCAGTGCACTCTCTTGACTCACTGCACTGCATCCCCAGTGGTGCCAGTGCACTCACTGGATTCACTGCACTGCATCCCCAGTGGTGCTAGTGCACTCTCTGGACTCACTGCAGTGCATCCCCAGTGGTACCAGTGCACTCTCTGGACTCACTGAAGTGCATTCTCAGTGGTGCCAGTGCACTCTGTGGACTCACTGCAGTGCATCCCCAGTGGTGCCAGTGCGCTCTCTGGACTCACTGCAGTGCATACCCAGTGGTGCCAGTGCACTCTCTGGACTCACTGCACTGCATCCCCAGTGGTGTCAGTGCACTCTCTGGACTCACTGCACTGCATCCCCAGTGGTGCCAGTGCACTCTCTGGACTCACTGCAGTGCATCCCCAGTGGTGCCAGTGCACTCTCTGGACTCACTGCAGTGCATCCCCAGTGGTGCCAGTGCACTCTCTCGAGTCACTGCACTACATCCCCAGTGGTGCCAGTGCACTCACTGGACTCACTGTACTGCATCATCAGTGGTGCCAGTGCACTCTCTGGACTCACTGCAGTGCATCCCCAGTGGTGCCAGTGCACTCTCTGGACTCACTGCACTGCATCCCCAGTGGTGCCAGTGCACTCACTGGACTCACTATACTGCATCACCAGTGGTGCCAGTGCACTCTCTGGACTCACTGCACTGCATCCCCAGTGTTGCCAGTGCATTCACTGGACTCACTGTACTGCATCTCCAGTGGTGCCAGTGCACTCTCTGGACTCACTGCAGTGCATCCCCAGTGGTGCCAGTGCACTCTCTGGACTCACTGCAGTGCATCACCACTGGTGCCAGTGCACTCACTGGACTCACTGCACTACATTCCCAGTGGTGCTAGTTCACTCTCTGGACTCACTGCAGTGCATCCCCAGTGGTGCCAGTGCACTCTCTGGACTCACTGCACTGCATCCCCAGTGGTGCCAGTGCACTCTCTGGACTCACTGCACTGCATCTCCAATGGTGCCAGTGCACTCTCTGGACTCACTGCACTGCATCCCCAGTGGTGCCAGTGCACTCTCTGGACTCACTGCACTGCATCCCCAGTGGTGCCAGTGCACTCTCTGGACTCACTGCACTGCATCTCCAATGGTGCCAGTGCACTCTCTGGACTCACTGCACTGCATCCCCAGTGGAGCCAGTGCACTCTCTGGACTCACTGAAGTGCATCCCCATTGGTGCCAGTGCACTCTCTGGACTCACTGCACTGCATCCCCAGTGGTGCCAGTGCACTCTCTGGACTCACTGCACTGCATCCCCAGTGGTGCAAGTGCACTCTCTGGACTCACTGCAGTGCATCCCAAGTGGTGCCAATGCACTCTCTGGACTCACTGCAGTGCATCCCCAGTGGTGCCAGTACACTCACTGTACTCACTGCACTGCATCCCCAGTGGTGCCAGTGCAGTCTCTGCACTCACTGAAGTGCATCTCCAGTGGTGCCAGTGAACTCTCTGGACTCACTGCAGTGCATCCCCAGTGGTGCCAGTGCACTCTCTGGACTCACTGCACTGCATCCCCAGTGGTGCCAGTGCACTCTCTGGACTCACTGCACTGCATCCCCAGTGGTGCCAGTGCACTCTCTGGACTCACTGCACTGCATCTCCAATGGTGCCAGTGCACTCTCTGGACTCACTGCACTGCATCCCCAGTGGTGCCAATGCACTCTCTGGACTCACTGCTGTGCATCCCCAGTGGTGCCAGTGCACTCTCTGGACTCACTGCACTGCATCTCCAATGGTGCCAATGCACTCTCTGGACTCACTGTACTGCATCCCCAGTGGTGCCAGTGCACTCTCTTGACTCACTGCACTGCATCCCCAGTGGTGCCAGTGCACTCACTGGATTCACTGCACTGCATCCCCAGTGGTGCTAGTGCACTCTCTGGACTCACTGCAGTGCATCCCCAGTGGTACCAGTGCACTCTCTGGACTCACTGAAGTGCATTCTCAGTGGTGCCAGTGCACTCTGTGGACTCACTGCAGTGCATCCCCAGTGGTGCCAGTGCGCTCTCTGGACTCACTGCAGTGCATACCCAGTGGTGCCAGTGCACTCTCTGGACTCACTGCACTGCATCCCCAGTGGTGTCAGTGCACTCTCTGGACTCACTGCACTGCATCCCCAGTGGTGCCAGTGCACTCTCTGGACTCACTGCAGTGCATCCCCAGTGGTGCCAGTGCACTCTCTGGACTCACTGCAGTGCATCCCCAGTGGTGCCAGTGCACTCTCTCGAGTCACTGCACTACATCCCCAGTGGTGCCAGTGCACTCACTGGACTCACTGTACTGCATCATCAGTGGTGCCAGTGCACTCTCTGGACTCACTGCAGTGCATCCCCAGTGGTGCCAGTGCACTCTCTGGACTCACTGCACTGCATCCCCAGTGGTGCCAGTGCACTCACTGGACTCACTATACTGCATCACCAGTGGTGCCAGTGCACTCTCTGGACTCACTGCACTGCATCCCCAGTGTTGCCAGTGCATTCACTGGACTCACTGTACTGCATCTCCAGTGGTGCCAGTGCACTCTCTGGACTCACTGCAGTGCATCCCCAGTGGTGCCAGTGCACTCTCTGGACTCACTGCAGTGCATCACCACTGGTGCCAGTGCACTCACTGGACTCACTGCACTACATTCCCAGTGGTGCTAGTTCACTCTCTGGACTCACTGCAGTGCATCCCCAGTGGTGCCAGTGCACTCTTTGGACTCACTGAAGTGCATTCTCAGTGGTGCCAGTCCACTCTCTGGACTCACTGCACTGCATCCCCAGTGGTGCCAGTGCGCTCTCTGGCCTCACTGAAGTGCATTCTCAGTGGTGCCAGTGCACTCTCTGGACTCACTGCAGTGCATCCCCAGTGGTGCCAGTACGCTCTCTGGACTCACTGCACTGCATCCCCAGTGGTGCTAGTGCACTCTGTGGACTCACTGCAGTGCATCCCCAGTGGTGCCAGTGCACTCTCTGGACTCACTGAAAGGCATTCTCAGTGGTGCCAGTACACTCTCTGGACTCACTGCAGTGCATCACCAGTGGTGCCAGTGCACTCTCTGGACTCACCGCACCGCATCCCCAGTGGTGCCAGTGCACTCTCTGGAGTAACTGCAGTGCATCACCAGAGGTCCCAGTGCACTCTCTGGACTCACTGCACTGCATCCCCAGTGGTGCCAGTGCACTCTCTGGACTCACTGCACTGCATCCCCAGTGCTGCCTGTGCACTTTCTGGACTCACTGCACTGCATCCCCAGTGGTGCCACTGCACTCTCTGGACTCACTGCACTGCATCCACAGTGGTGCCAGTGCACTCCCTGCACTCACTGCACTGCATCCCCAGTGGTGCCAGTGCACTCACTGGACTCACTGCAGTGCATTCCCTCTGGTACCAGTGCACTCTCTGGACTCACTGCACTGCATCCCCAGTGGTGCCAGTGCACTCTCTGGACTCACTGCAGTGCATCCCCAGTGGTGCCAGTGCACTCTGTGGACTCACTGCAGTGCATCCCCAGTGGTGCCAGTGCACTCTCTGGACTCACTGAAGTGCATCCCCCGTGGTGCCAGTGCGATCTCTGGACTCACTGCACTGCATTCCCAGTGGTGCCAGTGCACACTCTGGACTCACTGCACTGCATCCCCAGTGGTGCCAGTGCACTCTCTGGACTCACTGCAGTGCATCCCCAGTTTTGCCTGTGCACTCTCTGGACTCACTGCACTGCATACCCAGTGGTGCCAGTGCACTCTCTGGACTAACTGCACCGCATCCCCATTGGAGCCAGTGCACTCTCTGGACTCACTGCACTGCATCCCCAGTGGTGCCAGTGCACTCTGTGGACTCACTGCAGTGCATCCCCAGTGGAGCCCGTGCACTCTCTGGACTCACTGAAGTGCATCCCCAGTGGTGCCAGTGCACTCTCTGGACTCACTGCAGTGCATCCCCAGTGGTGCCAGTGCACTCTGTGGACTCACTGCAGTGCATCCCCAGTGGTTCCAGTGCACTCTCTGGACTCACTGAAGTGCATTCTCAGTGGTGCCAGTGCACTCTCTGGACTCACTGCAGTGCATCCCCAGTGGTGCCAGTACACTCACTGGACTGACTGCACTGCATCCCCAGTGGTGCTAGTGCACTCTCTGGACTCACTGCACTGCATCCCCAGTGGTGCCAATGCACTCTCTGGACTCACTGCTGTGCATCCCCAGTGGTGCCAGTGCACTCTCTGGACTCACTGAAGTGCATTCTCAGTGGTGCCAGTGCACTCTCTGGACTCACTGCAGTGCATCCCCAGTGGTGCCAGTGCACTCACTGGACTGACTGCACTGCATCCCCAGTGGTGCTAGTGCACTCTCTGGACTCACTGCACTGCATCCCCAGTGGTGCCAGTGCACTCTGTGGACTCACTGCAGTGCATCCCCAGTGGTGCCAGTGCACTCTCTGGACTCACTGAAGTGCATTCTCAGTGGTGCCAGTGCACTCTCTGGACTCACTGCAGTGCATCCCCAGTGGTGCCAGTACACTCACTGGACTGACTGCACTGCATCCCCAGTGGTGCTAGTGCACTCTCTGGACTCACTGCACTGCATCCCCAGTGGTGCCAATGCACTCTCTGGACTCACTGCTGTGCATCCCCAGTGGTACCAGTGCACTCTCTGGACTCACTGTACTGCATCCCCAGTGGTCTCAGTGCACTCTGTGGACTCACTGCTGTGCATCCCCATTGGTGCCAGTGCACTCTCTGGACTCACTGCACTGCATCCCCAGTGGTGCCAGTGCACTCTCTGGACTCACTGCACTGCATCCCCAGTGGTGCAAGTGCACTCTCTGGACTCACTGCAGTGCATCCCAAGTGGTGCCAATGCACTCTCTGGACTCACTGCAGTGCATCCCCAGTGGTGCCAGTACACTCACTGGACTCACTGCACTGCATCCCCAGTGGTGCCAGTGCAGTCTCTGCACTCACTGAAGTGCATCCCCAGTGGTGCCAGTGAACTCTCTGGACTCACTGCAGTGAATCCCCAGTGGTGCCAGTGCACTCTCTGGACTCACTGCACTGCATCCCCAGTGGTGCCAGTGCACTCTCTGGACTCACTGCACTGCATCCCCAGTGGTGCCAGTGCACTCTCTGGACTCACTGCACTGCATCTCCAATGGTGCCAGTGCACTCTCTGGACTCACTGCACTGCATCCCCAGTGGAGCCAGTGCACTCTCTGGACTCACTGAAGTGCATCCCCATTGGTGCCAGTGCACTCTCTGGACTCACTGCACTGCATCCCCAGTGGTGCCAGTGCACTCTCTGGACTCACTGCACTGCATCCCCAGTGGTGCAAGTGCACTCTCTGGACTCACTGCAGTGCATCCCAAGTGGTGCCAATGCACTCTCTGGACTCACTGCAGTGCATCCCCAGTGGTTCCAGTACACTCACTGGACTCACTGCACTGCATCCCCAGTGGTGCCAGTGCAGTCTCTGCACTCACTGAAGTGCATCTCCAGTGGTGCCAGTGAACACTCTGGACTCACTGCAGTGCATCCCCAGTGGTGCCAGTGCACTCTCTGGACTCACTGCACTGCATCCCCAGTGGTGCCAGTGCACTCTCTGGACTCACTGCACTGCATCCCCAGTGGTGCCAGTGCACTCTCTGGACTCACTGCACTGCATCTCCAATGGTGCCAGTGCACTCTCTGGACTCACTGCACTGCATCCCCAGTGGTGCCAATGCACTCTCTGGACTCACTGCTGTGCATCCCCAGTGGTGCCAGTGCACTCTCTGGACTCACTGCACTGCATCTCCAATGGTGCCAATGCACTCTCTGGACTCACTGTACTGCATCCCCAGTGGTGCCAGTGCACTCTCTTGACTCACTGCACTGCATCCCCAGTGGTGCCAGTGCACTCACTGGATTCACTGCACTGCATCCCCAGTGGTGCTAGTGCACTCTCTGGACTCACTGCAGTGCATCCCCAGTGGTACCAGTGCACTCTCTGGACTCACTGAAGTGCATTCTCAGTGGTGCCAGTGCACTCTGTGGACTCACTGCAGTGCATCCCCAGTGGTGCCAGTGCGCTCTCTGGACTCACTGCAGTGCATACCCAGTGGTGCCAGTGCACTCTCTGGACTCACTGCACTGCATCCCCAGTGCTGCCAGTGCACTCTCTGGACTCACTGCACTGCATCCCCAGTGGTGCCAGTGCACTCTCTGGACTCACTGCAGTGCATCCCCAGTGGTGCCAGTGCACTCTCTGGACTCACTGCAGTGCATCCCCAGTGGTGCCAGTGCACTCTCTCGAGTCACTGCACTACATCCCCAGTGGTGCCAGTGCACTCACTGGACTCACTGTACTGCATCATCAGTGGTGCCAGTGCACTCTCTGGACTCACTGCAGTGCATCCCCAGTGGTGCCAGTGCACTCTCTGGACTCACTGCACTGCATCCCCAGTGGTGCCAGTGCACTCACTGGACTCACTATACTGCATCACCAGTGGTGCCAGTGCACTCTCTGGACTCACTGCACTGCATCCCCAGTGTTGCCAGTGCATTCACTGGACTCACTGTACTGCATCTCCAGTGGTGCCAGTGCACTCTCTGGACTCACTGCAGTGCATCCCCAGTGGTGCCAGTGCACTCTCTGGACTCACTGCAGTGCATCACCACTGGTGCCAGTGCACTCACTGGACTCACTGCACTACATTCCCAGTGGTGCTAGTTCACTCTCTGGACTCACTGCAGTGCATCCCCAGTGGTGCCAGTGCACTCTTTGGACTCACTGAAGTGCATTCTCAGTGGTGCCAGTCCACTCTCTGGACTCACTGCACTGCATCCCCAGTGGTGCCAGTGCACTCACTGGATTCACAGCACTGCATCCCCAGTGGTGCTAGTGCTTTCTCTGGACTCACTGCAGTGCATCCCCAGTGGTACCAGTGCACTCTCTGGACTCACTGAAGTGCATTCTCAGTGGTGCCAGTGCACTCTGTGGACTCACTGCAGTGCATCCCCAGTGGTGCCAGTGCGCTCTCTGGACTCACTGCAGTGCATACCCAGTGGTGCCAGTGCACTCTCTGGACTCACTGCACTGCATCCCCAGTGCTGCCAGTGCACTCTCTGGACTCACTGCACTGCATCCCCAGTGGTGCCAGTGCACTCTCTGGACTCACTGCAGTGCATCCCCAGTGGTGCCAGTGCACTCTCTGGACTCACTGCAGTGCATCCCCAGTGGTGCCAGTGCACTCTCTCGAGTCACTGCACTACATCCCCAGTGGTGCCAGTGCACTCACTGGACTCACTGTACTGCATCATCAGTGGTGCCAGTGCACTCTCTGGACTCACTGCAGTGCATCCCCAGTGGTGCCAGTGCACTCTCTGGACTCACTGCACTGCATCCCCAGTGGTGCCAGTGCACTCACTGGACTCACTATACTGCATCACCAGTGGTGCCAGTGCACTCTCTGGACTCACTGCACTGCATCCCCAGTGTTGCCAGTGCATTCACTGGACTCACTGTACTGCATCTCCAGTGGTGCCAGTGCACTCTCTGGACTCACTGCAGTGCATCCCCAGTGGTGCCAGTGCACTCTCTGGACTCACTGCAGTGCATCACCACTGGTGCCAGTGCACTCACTGGACTCACTGCACTACATTCCCAGTGGTGCTAGTTCACTCTCTGGACTCACTGCAGTGCATCCCCAGTGGTGCCAGTGCACTCTTTGGACTCACTGAAGTGCATTCTCAGTGGTGCCAGTGCACTCTCTGGACTCACTGCACTGCATCCCCAGTGGTGCCAGTGCACTCACTGGACTCACTGCAGTGCATTCCCTCTGGTGCCAGTGCACTCTCTGGACTCACTGCAGTGCATCCACAGTGGTGCCAGTGCACTCTCTGGACTCACTGCACTGCATCCCCAGTGGTGCCAGTGCACTCACTGGACTCACTGCAGTGCATTCCCTCTGGTGCCAGTGCACTCTCTGGACTCACTGCAGTGCATCCCCAGTGGTGCCAGTGCACTCTGTGGACTCACTGCAGTGCATCCCCAGTGGTGCCAGTGCACTCTCTGGACTCACTGAAGTGCATCCCCCGTGGTGCCAGTGCGATCTCTGGACTCACTGCACTGCATTCCCAGTGGTGCCAGTGCACACTCTGGACTCACTGCACTGCATCCCCAGTGGTGCCAGTGCACTCTCTGGACTCACTGCAGTGCATCCCCAGTTTTGCCTGTGCACTCTCTGGACTCACTGCACTGCATACCCAGTGGTGCCAGTGCACTCTCTGGACTAACTGCACCGCATCCCCATTGGAGCCAGTGCACTCTCTGGACTCACTGCACTGCATCCCCAGTGGTGCCAGTGCACTCTGTGGACTCACTGCAGTGCATCCCCAGTGGAGCCCGTGCACTCTCTGGACTCACTGAAGTGCATCCCCAGTGGTGCCAGTGCACTCTCTGGACTCACTGCACTGCATCCCCAGTGGTGCCAGTGCACTCTGTGGACTCACTGCAGTGCATCCCCAGTGGTGCCAGTGCACTCTCTGGACTCACTGAAGTGCATTCTCAGTGGTGCCAGTGCACTCTCTGGACTCACTGCAGTGCATCCCCAGTGGTGCCAGTACACTCACTGGACTGACTGCACTGCATCCCCAGTGGTGCTAGTGCACTCTCTGGACTCACTGCACTGCATCCCCAGTGGTGCCAATGCACTCTCTGGACTCACTGCTGTGCATCCCCAGTGGTGCCAGTGCACTCTCTGGACTCACTGTACTGCATCCCCAGTGGTCTCAGTGCACTCTGTGGACTCACTGCTGTGCATCCCCATTGGTGCCAGTGCACTCTCTGGACTCACTGCACTGCATCCCCAGTGGTGCCAGTGCACTCTCTGGACTCACTGCACTGCATCCCCAGTGGTGCAAGTGCACTCTCTGGACTCACTGCAGTGCATCCCAAGTGGTGCCAATGCACTCTCTGGACTCACTGCAGTGCATCCCCAGTGGTGCCAGTACACTCACTGGACTCACTGCACTGCATCCCCAGTGGTGCCAGTGCAGTCTCTGCACTCACTGAAGTGCATCCCCAGTGGTGCCAGTGAACTCTCTGGACTCACTGCAGCGCATCCCCAGTGGTGCCAGTGCACTCTCTGGACTCACTGCACTGCATCCCAAGTGGTGCCAGTGCACTCTCTGGACTCACTGCACTGCATCCCCAGTGGTGCCAGTGCACTCTCTGGACTCACTGCACTGCATCTCCAATGGTGCCAGTGCACTCTCTGGACTCACTGCACTGCATCCCCAGTGGAGCCAGTGCACTCTCTGGACTCACTGAAGTGCATCCCCATTGGTGCCAGTGCACTCTCTGGACTCACTGCACTGCATCCCCAGTGGTGCCAGTGCACTCTCTGGACTCACTGCACTGCATCCCCAGTGGTGCAAGTGCACTCTCTGGACTCACTGCAGTGCATCCCAAGTGGTGCCAATGCACTCTCTGTACTCACTGCAGTGCATCCCCAGTGGTGCCAGTACACTCACTGGACTCACTGCACTGCATCCCCAGTGGTGCCAGTGCAGTCTCTGCACTCACTGAAGTGCATCTCCAGTGGTGCCAGTGAACTCTCTGGACTCACTGCAGTGCATCCCCAGTGGTGCCAGTGCACTCTCTGGACTCACTGCACTGCATCCCCAGTGGTGCCAGTGCACTCTCTGGACTCACTGCACTGCATCCCCAGTGGTGCCAGTGCACTCTCTGGACTCACTGCACTGCATCTCCAATGGTGCCAGTGCACTCTCTGGACTCACTGCACTGCATCCCCAGTGGTGCCAATGCACTCTCTGGACTCACTGCTGTGCATCCCCAGTGGTGCCAGTGCACTCTCTGGACTCACTGCACTGCATCTCCAATGGTGCCAATGCACTCTCTGGACTCACTGTACTGCATCCCCAGTGGTGCCAGTGCACTCTCTTGACTCACTGCACTGCATCCCCAGTGGTGCCAGTGCACTCACTGGATTCACTGCACTGCATCCCCAGTGGTGCTAGTGCACTCTCTGGACTCACTGCAGTGCATCCCAAGTGGTGCCAATGCACTCTCTGGACTCACTGAAGTGCATTCTCAGTGGTGCCAGTGCACTCTGTGGACTCACTGCAGTGCATCCCCAGTGGTGCCAGTGCACTCTCTGGACTCACTGCAGTGCATACCCAGTGGTGCCAGTGCACTCTCTGGACTCACTGCACTGCATCCCCAGTGCTGCCAGTGCACTCTCTGGACTCACTGCACTGCATCCCCAGTGGTGCCAGTGCACTCTCTGGACTCACTGCAGTGCATCCCCAGTGGTGCCAGTGCACTCTCTGGACTCACTGCAGTGCATCCCCAGTGGTGCCAGTGCACTCTCTCGAGTCACTGCACTACATCCCCAGTGGTGCCAGTGCACTCACTGGACTCACTGTACTGCATCATCAGTGGTGCCAGTGCACTCTCTGGACTCACTGCAGTGCATCCCCAGTGGTGCCAGTGCACTCTCTGGACTCACTGCACTGCATCCCCAGTGGTGCCAGTGCACTCACTGGACTCACTATACTGCATCACCAGTGGTGCCAGTGCACTCTCTGGACTCACTGCACTGCATCCCCAGTGTTGCCAGTGCATTCACTGGACTCACTGTACTGCATCTCCAGTGGTGCCAGTGCACTCTCTGGACTCTCTGCAGTGCATCCCCAGTGGTGCCAGTGCACTCTCTGGACTCACTGCAGTGCATCACCACTGGTGCCAGTGCACTCACTGGACTCACTGCACTACATTCCCAGTGGTGCTAGTTCACTCTCTGGACTCACTGCAGTGCATCCCCAGTGGTGCCAGTGCACTCTTTGGACTCACTGAAGTGCATTCTCAGTGGTGCCAGTCCACTCTCTGGACTCACTGCACTGCATCCCCAGTGGTGCCAGTGCGCTCTCTGGCCTCACTGAAGTGCATTCTCAGTGGTGCCAGTGCACTCTCTGGACTCACTGCAGTGCATCCCCAGTGGTGCCAGTACGCTCTCTGGACTCACTGCACTGCATCCCCAGTGGTGCTAGTGCACTCTGTGGACTCACTGCAGTGCATCCCCAGTGGTGCCAGTGCACTCTCTGGACTCACTGAAAGGCATTCTCAGTGGTGCCAGTGCACTCTCTGGACTCACTGCAGTGCATCACCAGTGGTGCCAGTGCACTCTCTGGACTCACCGCACCGCATCCCCAGTGGTGCCAGTGCACTCTCTGGAGTAACTGCAGTGCATCACCAGAGGTGCCAGTGCACTCTCTGGACTCACTGCACTGCATCCCCAGTGGTGCCAGTGCACTCTCTGGACTCACTGCACTGTATCCCCAGTGGTGCCAGAGCACTCTCTGGACTCACTGCACTGCATCCCCAGTGCTGCCTGTGCACTCTCTGGACTCACTGCACTGCATCCCCAGTGGTGCCACTGCACTCTCTGGACTCACTGCACTGCATCCACAGTGGTGCCAGTGCACTCCCTGCACTCACTGCACTGCATCCCCAGTGGTGCCAGTGCACTCACTGGACTCACTGCAGTGCATTCCCTCTGGTGCCAGTGCACTCTCTGGACTCACTGCACTGCATCCCCAGTGGTGCCAGTGCACTCTCTGGACTCACTGCAGTGCATCCCCAGTGGTGCCAGTGCACTCTGTGGACTCACTGCAGTGCATCCCCAGTGGTGCCAGTGCACTCTCTGGACTCACTGAAGTGCATCCCCCGTGGTGCCAGTGCGATCTCTGGACTCACTGCACTGCATTCCCAGTGGTGCCAGTGCACACTCTGGACTCACTGCACTGCATCCCCAGTGGTGCCAGTGCACTCTCTGGACTCACTGCAGTGCGTCCCCAGTTTTGCCTGTGCACTCTCTGGACTCACTGCACTGCATACCCAGTGGTGCCAGTGCACTCTCTGGACTAACTGCACTGCATCCCCATTGGAGCCAGTGCACTCTCTGGACTCACTGCACTGCATCCCCAGTGGTGCCAGTGCACTCTGTGGACTCACTGCAGTGCATCCCCAGTGGAGCCAGTGCACTCTCTGGACTCACTGAAGTGCATCCCCAGTGGTGCCAGTGCACTCTCTGGACTCACTGCACTGCATCCCCAGTGGTTCCAGTGCACTCTGTGGACTCACTGCAGTGCATCCCCAGTGGTGCCAGTGCACTCTCTGGACTCACTGCAGTGCATCCCCAGTGGTGCTAGTACACTCACTGGACTGACTGCACTGCATCCCCAGTGGTGCTAGTGCACTCTCTGGACTCACTGTACTGCATCCCCAGTGGTACCAATGCACTCTCTGGACTCACTGCTGTGCATCCCCAGTGGTGCCAGTGCACTCTCTGGACTCACTGTACTGCATCCCCAGTGGTGCCAGTGCACTCTGTGGACTCACTGCTGTGCATCCCCATTGGTGCCAGTGCACTCTCTGGACTCACTGCACTGCATCCCCAGTGGTGCCAGTGCACTCTCTGGACTCACTGCAGTGCATCCCCAGTGGTGCAAGTGCACTCTCTGGACTCACTGCAGTGCATCCCAAGTGGTGCCAATGCACTCTCTGGACTCACTGCAGTGCATCCCCAGTGGTGCCAGTACGCTCTCTGGACTCACTGCACTGCATCCCCAGTGGTGCTAGTGCACTCTGTGGACTCACTGCAGTGCATCCCCAGTGGTGCCAGTGCACTCTCTGGACTCACTGCACTGCATCCCCAGTGGTGCCAGTGCACTCTCTGGACTCACTGCACTGCATCACCAGTGGTGCCAGTGCACTCTCTGGACTCACCGCACCGCATCCCCAGTGGTGCCAGTGCACTCTCTGGAGTAACTGCAGTGCATCACCAGAGGTGCCAGTGCACTCTCTGGACTCACTGCACTGCATCCCCAGTGGTACCAGTGCACTCTCTGGACTCACTGCACTGTATCCCCAGTGGTGCCAGAGCACTCTCTGGACTCACTGCACTGCATCCCCAGTGCTGCCTGTGCACTCTCTGGACTCACTGCACTGCATCCCCAGTGGTGCCACTGCACTCTCTGGACTCACTGCACTGCATCCACAGTGGTGCCAGTGCACTCCCTGCACTCACTGCACTGCATCCCCAGTGGTGCCAGTGCACTCACTGGACTCACTGCAGTGCATTCCCTCTGGTGCCAGTGCACTCTCTGGACTCACTGCACTGCATCCCCAGTGGTGCCAGTGCACTCTCTGGACTCACTGCAGTGCATCCCCAGTGGTGCCAGTGCACTCTGTGGACTCACTGCAGTGCATCCCCAGTGGTGCCAGTGCACTCTCTGGACTCACTGAAGTGCATCCCCCGTGGTGCCAGTGCGATCTCTGGACTCACTGCACTGCATTCCCAGTGGTGCCAGTGCACACTCTGGACTCACTGCACTGCATCCCCAGTGGTGCCAGTGCACTCTCTGGACTCGCTGCAGTGCATCCCCAGTTTTGCCTGTGCACTCTCTGGACTCACTGCACTGCATAACCAGTGGTGCCAGTGCACTCTCTGGACTAACTGCACTGCATCCCCATTGGAGCCAGTGCACTCTCTGGACTCACTGCACTGCATCCCCAGTGGTGCCAGTGCACTCTCTGGACTCACTGCACTGCATCCCCAGTGGAGCCCGTGCACTCTCTGGACTCACTGAAGTGCATCCCCAGTGGTGCCAGTGCACTCTCTGGACTCACTGCACTGCATCCCCAGTGGTGCCAGTGCACTCTGTGGACTCACTGCAGTGCATCCCCAGTGGTGCCAGTGCACTCTCTGGACTCACTGAAGTGCATTCTCAGTGGTGCCAGTGCACTCTCTGGACTCACTGCAGTGCATCCCCAGTGGTGCCAGTACACTCACTGGACTGACTGCACTGCATCCCCAGTGGTGCTAGTGCACTCTCTGGACTCACTGCACTGCATCCCCAGTGGTGCCAATGCACTCTCTGGACTCACTGCTGTGCATCCCCAGTGGTGCCAGTGCACTCTCTGGACTCACTGTACTGCATCCCCAGTGGTGCCAGTGCACTCTGTGGACTCACTGCTGTGCATCCCCATTGGTGCCAGTGCACTCTCTGGACTCACTGCACTGCATCCCCAGTGGTGCCAGTGCACTCTCTGGACTCACTGCACTGCATCCCCAGTGGTGCAAGTGCACTCTCTGGACTCACTGCAGTGCATCCCCAGTGGTGCCAATGCACTCTCTGGACTCACTGCAGTGCATCCCCAGTGGTGCCAGTACACTCTGTGGACTCACTGCACTGCATCCCAAGTGGTGCCAGTGCAGTCTCTGCACTCACTGAAGTGCATCCCCAGTGGTGCCAGTGAACTCTCTGGACTCACTGCAGTGCATCCCCAGTGGTGCCAGTGCACTCTCTGGACTCACTGCACTGCATCCCCAGTGGTGCCAGTGCACTCTCTGGACTCACTGCACTGCATCCCCAGTGGTGCCAGTGCACTCTCTGGACTCACTGCACTGCATCCCCAGTGGTGCCAGTGCACTCTCTGGACTCACTGCACTGCATCCCCAGTGGAGCCAGTGCACTCTGTGGACTCACTGAAGTGCATCCCCATTGGTGCCAGTGCACTCTCTGGACTCACTGCAGTGCATCCCCAGTGGTGCCAGTGCACTCTCTGGACTCACTGCACTGCATCCCCAGTGGTGCCAGTGCCCTCTGTGGACTTACTGCAGTGCATCCCCAGTGGTGCAAATGCACTCTCTGGACTCACTGCAGTGCATCCCCAGTGCTGCCTGTGCACTCTCTGGACTCACTGCAGTGCATCCCAAGTGGTGCCAATGCACTCTCTGGACTCACTGCACTGCATCCCCAGTGGTGCCAGTGCAGTCTCTGGACTCACTGAAGTACATCTCCAGTGGTGCCAGTGAACTCTCTGGACTCACTGCACTGCTTCCAAGTGGTGCCAGTGCACTCTCTGGACTCACTGCACTGCATCTCCAATGGTGCCAGTGCACTCTCTGGACTCACTGCACTGCATCCCCAGTGGTGCCAATGCACTCTCTGGACTCACTGCTGTGCATCCCCAGTGGTGCCAGTGCACTCTCTGGACTCACTGTACTGCATCACCAGTGGTGCCAGTGCACTCTCTGGACTCACTGCACTGCATCCCCAGTGGTGCCAGTGCACTCTGTGGACTCACTGCAGTGCATCCCCATTGGTGCCAGTGCACTCTCTGGACTCACTGCACTGGATCCCCAGTGGTGTCAGTGCACTCTCTGGACTCACTGCACTGCATCCCCAGTGGTGCAAGTGCACTCTCTGGACTCACTGCAGTGCATCCCAAGTGGTGCCAATGCACTCTCTGGACTCACTGCAGTGCATCCCCAGTGGTGCCAGTACACTCTCTGGACTCACTGCACTGCATCCCCAGTGGTGCCATTGCAGTCTCTGCACTCACTGAAGTGCATCTCCAGTGGTGCCAGTGAACTCTCTGGACTCACTGCAGTGCATCCCCAGTGGTGCCAGTGCACTCTCTGGACTCACTGCACTGCATCCCCAGTGGTGCCAGTGCACTCTCTGGACTCACTGCACTGCATCCCCAGTGGTGCCAGTGCACTCTCTGGACTCACTGCACTGCATCTCCAATGGTGCCAGTGCACTCTCTGGACTCACTGCACTGCATCCCCAGTGGTGTCAGTGCACTCTCTGGACTCACTGCACTGCATCCCCAGTGGTGCAAGTGCACTCTCTGGACTCACTGCAGTGCATCCCAAGTGGTGCCAATGCACTCTCTGGACTCACTGCAGTGCATCCCCAGTGGTGCCAGTACACTCTCTGGACTCACTGCACTGCATCCCCAGTGGTGCCAGTGCAGTCTCTGCACTCACTGAAGTGCATCTCCAGTGGTGCCAGTGAACTCTCTGGACTCACTACAGTGCGTCCCCAGTTTTGCCTGTGCACTCTCTGGACTCACTGCACTGCATACCCAGTGGTGCCAGTGCACTCTCTGGACTAACTGCACTGCATCCCCATTGGAGCCAGTGCACTCTCTGGACTCACTGCACTGCATCCCCAGTGGTGCCAGTGCACTCTGTGGACTCACTGCAGTGCATCCCCAGTGGAGCCCGTGCACTCTCTGGACTCACTGAAGTGCATCCCCAGTGGTGCCAGTGCACTCTCTGGACTCACTGCACTGCATCCCCAGTGGTGCCAGTGCACTCTGTGGACTCACTGCAGTGCATCCCCAGTGGTGCCAGTGCACTCTCTGGACTCACTGAAGTGCATTCTCAGTGGTGCCAGTGCACTCTCTGGACTCACTGCAGTGCATCCCCAGTGGTGCCAGTACACTCACTGGACTGACTGCACTGCATCCCCAGTGGTGCTAGTGCACTCTCTGGACTCACTGCACTGCATCCCCAGTGGTGCCAGTGCACTCTCTGGACTCACTGCTGTGCATCCCCAGTGGTGCCAGTGCACTCTCTGGACTCACTGCACTGCATCTCCAATGGTGCCAGTCCACTCTCTGGACTCACTGCACTGCATCCCCAGTGGAGCCAGTGCACTCTCTGGACTCACTGCACTGCATCCCCAGTGGTGCCAGTGCACTCTCTGGACTCACTGCAGTGCATCCCCAGTGGTGCAAGTGCACTCTCTGGACTCACTGCAGTGCATCCCAAGTGGTGCCAATGCACTCTCTGGACTCACTGCAGTGCATCCCCAGTGGTGCCAGTACGCTCTCTGGTCTCACTGCACTGCATCCCCAGTGGTGCTAGTGCACTCTGTGGACTCACTGCAGTGCATCCCCAGTGGTGCCAGTGCACTCTCTGGACTCACTGAAAGGCATTCTCAGTGGTGCCAGTGCACTCTCTGGACTCACTGCAGTGCATCACCAGTGGTGCCAGTGCACTCTCTGGACTCACCGCACCGCATCCCCAGTGGTGCCAGTGCACTCTCTGGAGTAACTGCACTGCATCACCAGAGGTGCCAGTGCACTCTCTGGACTCACTGCACTGCATCCCCAGTGGTGCCAGTGCACTCTCTGGTCTCACTGCACTGTATCCCCAGTGGTGCCAGAGCACTCTCTGGACTCACTGCACTGCATCCCCAGTGCTGCCTGTGCACTCTCTGGACTCACTGCACTGCATCCCCAGTGGTGCCACTGCACTCTCTGGACTCACTGCACTGCATCCCCAGTGGTGCCAGTGCACTCCCTGCACTCACTGCACTGCATCCCCAGTGCTGCCAGTGCACTCACTGGACTCACTGCAGTGCATTCCCTCTGGTGCCAGTGCACTCTCTGGACTCACTGCACTGCATCCCCAGTGGTGCCAGTGCACTCTCTGGACTCACTGCAGTGCATCCCCACTGGTGCCAGTGCACTCTGTGGACTCACTGCAGTGCATCCCCAGTGGTGCCAGTGCACTCTCTGGACTCACTGAAGTGCATCCCCCGTGGTGCCAGTGCGATCTCTGGACTCACTGCACTGCATTCCCAGTGGTGCCAGTGCACACTCTGGACTCACTGCACTGCATCCCCAGTGGTGCCAGTGCACTCTCTGGACTCACTGCAGTGCATCCCCAGTTTTGCCTGTGCACTCTCTGGACTCACTGCACTGCATACCCAGTGGTGCCAGTGCACTCTCTGGACTAACTGCACTGCATCCCCATTGGAGCCAGTGCACTCTCTGGACTCACTGCACTGCATCCCCAGTGGGGCCAGTGCACTCTGTGGACTCACTGCAGTGCATCCCCAGTGGAGCCCGTGCACTCTCTGGACTCACTGAAGTGCATCCCCAGTGGTGCCAGTGCACTCTCTGGACTCACTGCACTGCATCCCCAGTGGTGCCAGTGCACTCTGTGGACTCACTGCAGTGCATCCCCAGTGGTGCCAGTGCACTCTCTGGACTCACTGAAGTGCATTCTCAGTGGTGCCAGTGCACTCTCTGGACTCACTGCAGTGCATCCCCAGTGGTGCCAGTACACTCACAGGACTCACTGCACTGCATCCCCAGTGGTGCTAGTGCACTCTCTGGACTCACTGCACTGCATCCCCAGTGGTGCCAATGCACTCTCTGGACTCACTGCTGTGCATCCCCAGTGGTGCCAGTGCACTCTCTGGACTCACTGTACTGCATCCCCAGTGGGGCCAGTGCACTCTGTGGACTCACTGCAGTGCATCCCCAGTGGTGCCAGTGAACTCTCTGGACTCACTGCAGTGCATCCCCAGTGGTGCCAGTGCACTCTCTGGACTCACTGCACTGCATCCCCAGTGGTGCCAGTGCACTCTCTGGACTCACTGCACTGCATCCCCAGTGGTGCCAGTGCACTCTCTGGACTCACTGCACTGCATTCCCAGTGGTGCCAGTGCACTCTCTGGACTCACTGCACTGCATCCCCAGTGGAGCCAGTGCACTCTGTGGACTCACTGAAGTGCATCCCCATTGGTGCCAGTGCACTCTCTGGACTCACTGCAGTGCATCCCCAGTGGTGCCAGTGCACTCTCTGGACTCACTGCAGTGCATCCCCAGTGGTGCCAGTGCCCTCTGTGGACTCACTGCAGTGCATCCCAAGTGGTGCCAATGCACTCTCTGGACTCACTGCAGTGCATCCCCAGTGCTGCCTGTGCACTCTCTGGACTCACTGCAGTGCATCCCAAGTGGTGCCAATGCACTCTCTGGACTCACTGCACTGCATCCCCAGTGGTGCCAGTGCAGTCTCTGGACTCACTGAAGTACATCTCCAGTGGTGCCAGTGAACTCTCTGGACTCACTGCAGTGCATCCCAGTGGTGCCAGTGCACTCTCTGGACTCACTGCACTGCATCCCCACTGGTGCCAGTGCACTCTCTGGACTCACTGCACTGCATCTCCAATGGTGCCAGTGCACTCTCTGGACTCACTGCACTGCATCCCCAGTGGTGCCAATGCACTCTCTGGACTCACTGCTGTGCATCCCCAGTGGTGCCAGTGCACTCTCTGGACTCACTGTACTGCATCACCAGTGGTGCCAGTGCACTCTCTGGACTCACTGCACTGCATCCCCAGTGGTGCCAGTGCACTCTGTGGACTCACTGCAGTGCATCCCCATTGGTGCCAGTGCACTCTCTGGACTCACTGCACTGGATCCCCAGTGGTGTCAGTGCACTCTCTGGACTCACTGCACTGCATCCCCAGTGGTGCAAGTGCACTCTCTGGACTCACTGCAGTGCATCCCAAGTGGTGCCAATGCACTCTCTGGACTCACTGCAGTGCATCCCCAGTGGTGCCAGTACACTCTCTGGACTCACTGCACTGCATCCCCAGTGGTGCCATTGCAGTCTCTGCACTCACTGAAGTGCATCTCCAGTGGTGCCAGTGAACTCTCTGGACTCACTGCAGTGCATCCCCAGTGGTGCCAGTGCACTCTCTGGACTCACTGCACTGCATCCCCAGTGGTGCCAGTGCACTCTCTGGACTCACTGCACTGCATCCCCAGTGGTGCCAGTGCACTCTCTGGACTCACTGCACTGCATCTCCAATGGTGCCAGTGCACTCTCTGGACTCACTGCACTGCATCCCCAGTGGTGTCAGTGCACTCTCTGGACTCACTGCACTGCATCCCCAGTGGTGCAAGTGCACTCTCTGGACTCACTGCAGTGCATCCCCAGTGGTGCCAATGCACTCTCTGGACTCACTACAGTGCGTCCCCAGTCTTGCCAGTGCACTCTCTGGACTCACTGCACTGCATCCCCAGTGGTGCCAGTGCACTCTGTGGACTCACTGCAGTGCATCCCCAGTGGAGCCCGTGCACTCTCTGGACTCACTGAAGTGCATCCCCAGTGGTGCCAGTGCACTCTCTGGACTCACTGCACTGCATCCCCAGTGGTGCCAGTGCACTCTCTGGACTCACTGCAGTGCATCCCCAGTGGTGCCAGTGCACTCTCTGGACTCACTGAAGTGCATTCTCAGTGGTGCCAGTGCACTCTCTGGACTCACTGCAGTGCATCCCCAGTGGTGCCAGTACACTCACTGGACTGACTGCACTGCATCCCCAGTGGTGCTAGTGCACTCTCTGGACTCACTGCACTGCATCCCCAGTGGTGCCAATGCACTCTCTGGACTCACTGCTGTGCATCCCCAGTGGTGCCAGTGCACTCTCTGGACTCACTGTACTGCATCCCCAGTGGTGCCAGTGCACTCTGTGGACTCACTGCTGTGCATCCCCATTGGTGCCAGTGCACTCTCTGGACTCACTGCACTGCATCCCCAGTGGTGCCAGTGCACTCTCTGGACTCACTGCAGTGCATCCCCAGTGGTGCAAGTGCACTCTCTGGACTCACTGCAGTGCATCCCAAGTGGTGCCAATGCACTCTCTGGACTCACTGCAGTGCATCCCCAGTGGTGCCAGTACGCTCTCTGGACTCACTGCACTGCATCCCCAGTGGTGCTAGTGCACTCTGTGGACTCACTGCAGTGCATCCCCAGTGGTGCCAGTGCACTCTCTGGACTCACTGAAAGGCATTCTCAGTGGTGCCAGTGCACTCTCTGGACTCACTGCAGTGCATCACCAGTGGTGCCAGTGCACTCTCTGGACTCACCGCACCGCATCCCCAGTGGTGCCAGTGCACTCTCTGGAGTAACTGCACTGCATCACCAGAGGTGCCAGTGCACTCTCCGGACTCACTGCACTGCATCCCCAGTGGTGCCAGTGCACTCTCTGGACTCACTGCACTGTATCCCCAGTGGTGCCAGAGCACTCTCTGGACTCACTGCACTGCATCCCCAGTGCTGCCTGTGCACTCTCTGGACTCACTGCACTGCATCCCCAGTGGTGCCACTGCACTCTCTGGACTCACTGCACTGCATCCACAGTGGTGCCAGTGCACTCACTGGACTCACTGCAGTGCATTCCCTCTGGTGCCAGTGCACTCTCTGGACTCACTGCACTGCATCCCCAGTGGTGCCAGTGCACTCTCTGGACTCACTGCAGTGCATCCCCACTGGTGCCAGTGCACTCTGTGGACTCACTGCAGTGCATCCCCAGTGGTGCCAGTGCACTCTCTGGACTCACTGAAGTGCATCCCCCGTGGTGCCAGTGCGATCTCTGGACTCACTGCACTGCATTCCCAGTGGTGCCAGTGCACACTCTGGACTCACTGCACTGCATCCCCAGTGGTGCCAGTGCACTCTCTGGACTCACTGCAGTGCATCCCCAGTTTTGCCTGTGCACTCTCTGGACTCACTGCACTGCATACCCAGTGGTGCCAGTGCACTCTCTGGACTAACTGCACTGCATCCCCATTGGAGACAGTGCACTCTCTGGACTCACTGCACTGCATCCCCAGTGGGGCCAGTGCACTCTTTGGACTCACTGCAGTGCATCCCCAGTGGAGCCCGTGCACTCTCTGGACTCACTGAAGTGCATCCCCAGTGGTGCCAGTGCACTCTCTGGACTCACTGCAGTGCATCCCCAGTGGTGCCAGTACGCTCTCTGGTCTCACTGCACTGCATCCCCAGTGGTGCTAGTGCACTCTGTGGACTCACTGCAGTGCATCCCCAGTGGTGCCAGTGCACTCTCTGGACTCACTGAAAGGCATTCTCAGTGGTGCCAGTGCACTCTCTGGACTCACTGCAGTGCATCACCAGTGGTGCCAGTGCACTCTCTGGACTCACCGCACCGCATCCCCAGTGGTGCCAGTGCACTCTCTGGAGTAACTGCACTGCATCACCAGAGGTGCCATTGCACTCTCTGGACTCACTGCACTGCATCCCCAGTGGTGCCAGTGCACTCTCTGGTCTCACTGCACTGTATCCCCAGTGGTGCCAGAGCACTCTCTGGACTCACTGCACTGCATCCCCAGTGCTGCCTGTGCACTCTCTGGACTCACTGCACTGCATCCCCAGTGGTGCCACTGCACTCTCTGGACTCACTGCACTGCATCCCCAGTGGTGCCAGTGCACTCCCTGCACTCACTGCACTGCATCCCCAGTGGTGCCAGTGCACTCACTGGACTCAATGCAGTGCATTCCCTCTGGTGCCAGTGCACTCTCTGGACTCACTGCACTGCATCCCCAGTGGTGCCAGTGCACTCTCTGGACTCACTGCAGTGCATCCCCACTGGTGCCAGTGCACTCTGTGGACTCACTGCAGTGCATCCCCAGTGGTGCCAGTGCACTCTCTGGACTCACTGAAGTGCATCCCCCGTGGTGCCAGTGCGATCTCTGGACTCACTGCACTGCATTCCCAGTGGTGCCAGTGCACACTCTGGACTCACTGCACTGCATCCCCAGTGGTGCCAGTGCACTCTCTGGACTCACTGCAGTGCATCCCCAGTTTTGCCTGTGCACTCTCTGGACTCACTGCACTGCATACCCAGTGGTGCCAGTGCACTCTCTGGACTAACTGCACTGCATCCCCATTGGAGCCAGTGCACTCTCTGGACTCACTGCACTGCATCCCCATTGGGGCCAGTGCACTCTGTGGACTCACTGCAGTGCATCCCCAGTGGAGCCCGTGCACTCTCTGGACTCACTGTACTGCATCCCCAGTGGTGCCAGTGCACTCTCTGGACTCACTGCACTGCATCCCCAGTGGTGCCAGTGCACTCTGTGGACTCACTGCAGTGCATCCCCAGTGGTGCCAGTGCACTCTCTGGACTCACTGAAGTGCATTCTCAGTGGTGCCAGTGCACTCTCTGGACTCACTGCAGTGCATCCCCAGTGGTGCCAGCACACTCACAGGACTCACTGCACTGCATCCCCAGTGGTGCTAGTGCACTCTCTGGACTCACTGCACTGCATCCCCAGTGGTGCCAATGCACTCTCTGGACTCACTGCTGTGCATCCCCAGTGGTGCCAGTGCACTCTCTGGACTCACTGTACTGCATCCCCAGTGGGGCCAGTGCACTCTGTGGACTCACTGCAGTGCATCCCCAGTGGTGCCAGTGAACTCTCTGGACTCACTGCAGTGCATCCCCAGTGGTGCCAGTGCACTCTCTGGACTCACTGCACTGCATCCCCAGTGGTGCCAGTGCACTCTCTGGACTCACTGCACTGCATCCCCAGTGGTGCCAGTGCACTCTCTGGACTCACTGCACTGCATTCCCAGTGGTGCCAGTGCACTCTCTGGACTCACTGCACTGCATCCCCAGTGGAGCCAGTGCACTCTGTGGACTCACTGAAGTGCATCCCCATTGGTGCCAGTGCACTCTCTGGACTCACTGCAGTGCATCCCCAGTGGTGCCAGTGCACTCTCTGGACTCACTGCAGTGCATCCCCAGTGGTGCCAGTGCCCTCTGTGGACTCACTGCAGTGCATCCCAAGTGGTGCCAATGCACTCTCTGGACTCACTGCAGTGCATCCCCAGTGCTGCCTGTGCACTCTCTGGACTCACTGCAGTGCATCCCAAGTGGTGCCAATGCACTCTCTGGACTCACTGCACTGCATCCCCAGTGGTGCCAGTGCAGTCTCTGGACTCACTGAAGTACATCTCCAGTGGTGCCAGTGAACTCTCTGGACTCACTGCAGTGCATCCCAGTGGTGCCAGTGCACTCTCTGGACTCACTGCACTGCATCCCCACTGGTGCCAGTGCACTCTCTGGACTCACTGCACTGCATCTCCAATGGTGCCAGTGCACTCTCTGGACTCACTGCACTGCATCCCCAGTGGTGCCAATGCACTCTCTGGACTCACTGCTGTGCATCCCCAGTGGTGCCAGTGCACTCTCTGGACTCACTGTACTGCATCACCAGTGGTGCCAGTGCACTCTCTGGACTCACTGCACTGCATCCCCAGTGGTGCCAGTGCACTCTGTGGACTCACTGCAGTGCATCCCCATTGGTGCCAGTGCACTCTCTGGACTCACTGCACTGGATCCCCAGTGGTGTCAGTGCACTCTCTGGACTCACTGCACTGCATCCCCAGTGGTGCAAGTGCACTCTCTGGACTCACTGAAGTGCATCCCAAGTGGTGCAAATGCACTCTCTGGACTCACTGCAGTGCATCCCCAGTGGTGCCAGTACACTCTCTGGACTCACTGCACTGCATCCCCAGTGGTGCCATTGCAGTCTCTGCACTCACTGAAGTGCATCTCCAGTGGTGCCAGTGAACTCTCTGGACTCACTGCAGTGCATCCCCAGTGGTGCCAGTGCACTCTCTGGACTCACTGCACTGCATCCCCAGTGGTGCCAGTGCACTCTCTGGACTCACTGCACTGCATCCCCAGTGGTGCCAGTGCACTCTCTGGACTCACTGCACTGCATCTCCAATGGTGCCAGTGCACTCTCTGGACTCACTGCACTGCATCCCCAGTGGTGTCAGTGCACTCTCTGGACTCACTGCACTGCATCCCCAGTGGTGCAAGTGCACTCTCTGGACTCACTGCAGTGCATCCCCAGTGGTGCCAATGCACTCTCTGGACTCACTACAGTGCGTCCCCAGTTTTGCCAGTGCACTCTCTGGACTCACTGCACTGCATCCCCAGTGGTGCCAGTGCACTCTGTGGACTCACTGCAGTGCATCCCCAGTGGAGCCCGTGTACTCTCTGGACTCACTGAAGTGCATCCCCAGTGGTGCCAGTGCACTCTCTGGACTCACTGCACTGCATCCCCAGTGGTGCCAGTGCACTCTCTGGACTCACTGCAGTGCATCCCCAGTGGTGCCAGTGCACTCTCTGGACTCACTGAAGTGCATTCTCAGTGGTGCCAGTGCACTCTCTGGACTCACTGCAGTGCATCCCCAGTGGTGCCAGTACACTCACTGGACTGACTGCACTGCATCCCCAGTGGTGCTAGTGCACTCTCTGGACTCACTGCACTGCATCCCCAGTGGTGCCAATGCACTCTCTGGACTCACTGCTGTGCATCCCCAGTGGTGCCAGTGCACTCTCTGGACTCACTGTACTGCATCCCCAGTGGTGCCAGTGCACTCTGTGGACTCACTGCTGTGCATCCCCATTGGTGCCAGTGCACTCTCTGGACTCACTGCACTGCATCCCCAGTGGTGCCAGTGCACTCTCTGGACTCACTGCAGTGCATCCCCAGTGGTGCAAGTGCACTCTCTGGACTCACTGCAGTGCATCCCAAGTGGTGCCAATGCACTCTCTGGACTCACTGCAGTGCATCCCCAGTGGTGCCAGTACGCTCTCTGGACTCACTGCACTGCATCCCCAGTGGTGCTAGTGCACTCTGTGGACTCACTGCAGTGCATCCCCAGTGGTGCCAGTGCACTCTCTGGACTCACTGAAAGGCATTCTCAGTGGTGCCAGTGCACTCTCTGGACTCACTGCAGTGCATCACCAGTGGTGCCAGTGCACTCTCTGGACTCACCGCACCGCATCCCCAGTGGTGCCAGTGCACTCTCTGGAGTAACTGCACTGCATCACCAGAGGTGCCAGTGCACTCTCCGGACTCACTGCACTGCATCCCCAGTGGTGCCAGTGCACTCTCTGGACTCACTGCACTGTATCCCCAGTGGTGCCAGAGCACTCTCTGGACTCACTGCACTGCATCCCCAGTGCTGCCTGTGCACTCTCTGGACTCACTGCACTGCATCCCCAGTGGTGCCAGTGCACTCTCTGGACTCACTGCACTGCATCCACAGTGGTGCCAGTGCACTCACTGGACTCACTGCAGTGCATTCCCTCTGGTGCCAGTGCACTCTCTGGACTCACTGCACTGCATCCCCAGTGGTGCCAGTGCACTCTCTGGACTCACTGCAGTGCATCCCCACTGGTGCCAGTGCACTCTGTGGACTCACTGCAGTGCATCCCCAGTGGTGCCAGTGCACTCTCTGGACTCACTGAAGTGCATCCCCCGTGGTGCCAGTGCGATCTCTGGACTCACTGCACTGCATTCCCAGTGGTGCCAGTGCACACTCTGGACTCACTGCACTGCATCCCCAGTGGTGCCAGTGCACTCTCTGGACTCACTGCAGTGCATCCCCAGTTTTGCCTGTGCACTCTCTGGACTCACTGCACTGCATACCCAGTGGTGCCAGTGCACTCTCTGGACTAACTGCACTGCATCCCCATTGGAGACAGTGCACTCTCTGGACTCACTGCAGTGCATACCCAGTGGGGCCAGTGCACTCTTTGGACTCACTGCAGTGCATCCCCAGTGGAGCCCGTGCACTCTCTGGACTCACTGCACTGCATCCCCAGTGGTGCCAGTGCACTCTGTGGACTCACTGCAGTGCATCCCCAGTGGTGCCAGTGCACTCTCTGGACTCACTGCAGTGCATCCCCAGTGGTGCCAGTACACTCACTGGACTGACTGCACTGCATCCCCAGTGGTGCTAGTGCACTCTCTGGACTCACTGCACTGCATCCCCAGTGGTGCCAATGCACTCTCTGGACTCACTGCACTACATTCCCAGTGGTGCCAGTGCACTCTCTGGACTCACTGTACTGCATCCCCAGTGGTGCCAGTGCACTCTCTGGACTCACTGCTGTGCATCCCCATTGGTGCCAGTGCACTCTCTGGACTCACTGCACTGCATCCCCAGTGGTGCCAGTGCACTCTCTGGACTCACCGCAGTGCATCCCCAGTGGTGCAAGTGCACTCTCTGGACTCACTGCAGTGCATCCCAAGTGGTGCCAATGCACTCTCTGGACTCACTGCAGTGCATCCCCAGTGGTGCCAGTACACTCTGTGGACTCACTGCACTGCATCCCCAGTGGTGCCAGTGCAGTCTCTGCACTCACTGAAGTGCATCCCCAGTGGTGCCAGTGAACTCTCTGGACTCACTGCAGTGCATCCCCAGTGGTGCCAGTGCACTCTCTGGACTCACTGCACTGCATCCGCAGTGGTGCCAGTGCACTCTCTGGACTCACTGCACTGCATCCCGAGTGGTGCCAGTGCACTCTCTGGACTCACTGCACTGCATCCCCAGTGGTGCCAGTGCACTCTCTGGACTCACTGCACTGCATCCCCAGTGGAGCCAGTGCACTATGTGGACTCACTGAAGTGCATCCCCATTGGTGCCAGTGCACTCTCTGGACTCACTGCAGTGCATCCCCAGTGGTGCCAGTGCACTCTCTGGACTCACTGCACTGCATCCCCAGTGGTGCCAGTGCCCTCTGTGGACTCACTGCAGTGCATCCCAAGTGGATCCAATGCACTCTCTGCGTTCACTGCAGTGCATCCCCAGTGCTGCCTGTGCACTCTCTGGACTCACTGCAGTGCATCCCAAGTGGTGCCAATGCACTCTCTGGACTCACTGCACTGCATCCCCAGTGGTGCCAGTGCAGTCTCTGGACTCACTGAAGTACATCTCCAGTGGTGCCAGTGAACTCTCTGGACTCACTGCAGTGCATCCCAGTGGTGCCAGTGCACTCTCTGGACTCACTGCACTGCATCCCCAGTGGTGCCAATGCACTCTCTGGACTCACTGCTGTGCATCCCCAGTGGTGCCAGTGCACTCTCTGGACTCACTGTACTGCATCCCCAGTGGTGCCAGTGCACTCTCTGGACTCACTGCACTGCATCCCCAGTGGTGCCAGTGCACTCTGTGGACTCACTGCAGTGCATCCCCATTGGTGCCAGTGCACTCTCTGGACTCACTGCACTGGATCCCCAGTGGTGTCAGTGCACTCTCTGGACTCACTGCACTGCATCCCCAGTGGTGCAAGTGCACTCTCTGGACTCACTGCAGTGCATCCCAAGTGGTGCCAATGCACTCTCTGGACTCACTGCAGTGCATCCCCAGTGGTGCCAGTACACTCTCTGGACTCACTGCACTGCATCCCCAGTGGTGCCAGTGCAGTCTCTGGACACACTGAAGTGCACTTTCAGTGGTGCCAGTGCACTCTCTGGACTCACTGCACTGCATCCCCAGTGGTGCCAGTGCACTCTCTGGACTCACTGCACTGAAGCTCCATTGGTGCCAGTGCACTCTCTGGACTCACTGCAGTGCATCCCCAGTGGTGCCAGTGCACTCTCTGGACTCACTGCACTGCATCCCCAGTGGTGCCATTGCACTCTGTGGACTCACTGCAGTGCATCCCCAGTGGTGCCAGTGCGCTCTCTGGACTCACTGCAGTGCATCCCCCGTGGTGCAAGTGCACTCTCTGGACTCACTGGAGTGCATCACCTGTGGTGCCAGTGCACTCTCTGGACTCACTGCACTGCATCCCCAGTGCTGCCAGTGCACTCTCTGGACTCACTGCACTGCATCCCCAGTGGTGCCAGTGCACTCTCTGGACTCACTGAAGTGCATTCTCAGTGGAGCCTGTGCACTCTCTGGACTCACTGCACTGCATCCCCAGTGGTGCCAGTGCACTCTCTGGACTCACTGCACTGCATCCCCAGTGGTGCCAGTGCTATCCCTGGACTCACTGTAGTGCATCCCCAGTGGTGCCAGTGCACTCTCTGGACTCACTGCACTGCATCCCCAGTGGTGCCAGTGCACTCTCTGGACTCACTGAAGTGCATTCTCAGTGGTGCCAGTGCACTCTCTGGACTCACTGCAGTGCATCCCCAGTGGTGCCAGTGCACTCACTGGACTCACTGCACTGCATCCCCACTGGTGCCAGTGCACTCTCTGGGCTCACTGCAGGGCATCCCCAGTGGTGCCAGTGCACTCTCTGGACTCACTGCACTGCATCCCCAGTGGTGCCAGTGCTATCCCTGGACTCACTGTAGTGCATCCCCAGTGGTGCCAGTGCACTCTCTGGACTCACTGCAGGGCATCCCCAGTGGTGCCAGTGCACTCTCTGGACTCACTGCACTGCATCCCCAGTGGTGACAGTGAAGTCTTTGGACTCACTGCACTCCATCCCCACTGGTGCCTTTGCACTCCCTGGACTCACTGCACTGCTCCAGCCGCGGCAGCCGCTCCAGCCGCGGTAGCCCTCCAGCCGTGGCAGCCGCTCCACTCGGTAGCGGCTGGAGCGGCTGCCGCGGCTGGAGCGGCTGGAGCGGCTGCCGCGGCTGGAGCGGCTGCCGCGGTTGGAGCGGCTGCCGCGGCTGGAGCGGCTGGAGCGGATGCCGCGGCTGGAGCGGCTGGAGCGGCTGCCGCGGCTGGAGCGGCTGGCGCGGCTGGAGGAGCTACCGCGGCTGGAGCGGTTAACGCGGCTGGAACGGATGCCGAGGCTGGAGCGGATGCCGCGGCTGGTGCGCCTGGAGAGGCTGCCGCGGCTGGAGCAGTGCAGTGAGTCCAGAGAGTGCACTGGCACCTTGGGGATGCAGTGCAGTGAGTAAAGAGAGTGCACTGGCACCATTGGGGATGCAGTGCAGTGAGTCCAGAGAGTGCACTGGCAGGACTGGGGATGCAGTGCAGTGAGTCCAGAGAGTGCACTGGCACCACTGGGGATGCAATGCAGTGAGTCCAGAGAGTGCACTGGCACCACTGGGCATGCAGTGCTGTGAGTCCAGAGAGTGCACTGGCACCACTGGGGATGCAGTGCCGCGAGTCCAGAGAGTGCACTGGCACCACTGGGGATGCGGTGCCGGGAGTCCAGAGAGTGCTTTGGCACCACTGGGGTTGCACTGCAGTCAGTCCAGAGAGTGCACTGGCACCACTGTGGATGCAGTGCCGTGAGTCCAGCGAATGCACTGGCACCACTGGGGATACGGTGCCGCGAGTCCAGAGAGTGCACTGGCACCACTGGGGATGCGGTGCCTGGAGCCCAGAGAGTGCTTTGGCACCACTGGGGATGCAGTGCAGTGAGTCCACAGAGTGCACTGACCAGTGGGAATGCGGTGCAGTGAGTCCAGAGAGTGCAATGGCACCACTGGGGATGCACTGCAGTGAGTCCAGAGTGCACTAGCACCACTGGGGATGCAGAGCAGTGAGTCCAGAGAGTGCACTGGCACCACTGAGAATGCATTTCAGTGAGTCCAGAGAGTGCCGTTCCAGCCTCGGTATCCGCTCCAGCCGAGTCAACCCCGCGGTAGGCCCTCCAGCCGCGGCAGACGCTCCAGCCGCGGCAGCCGCTCCAGCCCCTCCAGCCGCGCCAGCCTCTCCATCCGCGCCAGCCTCTCCAGCCGCGGCAGCCGCTCCAGCTGCTCCAACCGCGGCAGCCGCTCCAGCCGCTACCGAGTGGAGCGGCTGCCACGGCTGGAGTGCTACCGCGGCTGGAGCGGCTGCCGCGGCTGGAGCAGTGCAGTGAGTCCAGGGAGTGCAAAGGCACCAGTGGGGATGGAGTGCAGTGAGTCCAAAGACTTCATTGTCACCACTGGGAATGCAGTGCAGTGAGTCCAGGGAGTGCACTTGCACCACTGGGGATGCAGTGCAGTGACTCCAGTGAGTGCACTGACACCACTGGGGATGCACTTCAGTCAGTCCAGTGAGTGTACTGGCACCACTGGGGATGCACTGCAGTGAGTCCAGAGAGTGCACTGGCTCCACTGAGATTGCACTTCAGTGAGTCCAGAGAGTGCACTGGCACCAATGGGGATGCAGTGCAGTGAGTCAAGAGAGCGCACTGGCACCACTGGGGATGCACTGCAGTGAGTCCAGAGAGTGCACTGGCACCACTGGGGATGCCCTGCAGTGAGTCCAGAGAGCGCACTGGCACCACTGGGGATGCAGTGCAGTGAGTCCAGAGAGTGCACTGGCACCACTGGGGATGCAGTGCAGTGAGTCCAGAGAGTGCACTGGCACCACTGGGCATGCAGTGCTGTGAGTCCAGAGAGTGCCCCGGCAACACTGGGAATGCACTACATTGACTGCAGAGACTGCACTGACACCACTGCGGATGCAGTGCCGCGAGTCCAGAGAGTGCACTGGCACCACTGGGGATGCACTGCAGTGAGTCCAGAGAGTGCTTTGGCACCACTGGGGATGCACTGCAGTTAGTCCAGAGAGTGCACTGGCACCACTGTGGATGCAGTGCCGTGAGTCCAGAGAGTGCACTGGCACCACTGGGGATACGGTGCCTGGAGTCCAGAGAGTGCACTGACACCACTGGCGATGCGGTGCAGTGAGTCCAGAGAGTGCACTGGCTCCACTGGGGATGCACTGCAGTGAGTCCAGAGAGCGCACTGGCAGCAGTGGGAATGCGGTGCAGTGAGTCCAGAGAGTGCAATGGCACCACTGGGGATGCACTGCAGTGAGTCCAGAGTGCACTAGCACCACTGGGGATGCAGAGCAGTGTGTCCAGAGAGTGCACTGGCACCACTGAGAATGCATTTCAGTGAGTCCAGAGAGTGCCGTTCCAGCCTCGGCATCCGCTCCAGCCGAGTCAACCCCGCGGTAGCCCCTCCAGCCGCGGCAGACGCTCCAGCCGCGGCAGCCGCTCCAGCCGCTCCAGCCGCGGCAGCCGCTCCAGCCCCTCCAGCCGCGGCAGCCGCTCCAGCCGCTCCAGCCGCGGCAGACGCTCCAGCCGCGGCAGCCGCTCCAGCCGCTCCAGCCGCGGCAGCCGCTCCAGCCCCTCCAGCCGCGCCAGCCTCTCCATCCGCGGCAGCCGCTCCAGCCGCGGCAGCCGCTCCAGCCGCTCCAACCGCGGCAGCCGCTCCAGCCGCTTCCGAGTGGAGCGGCTGCCACGGCTGGAGGGCTACCGCGGCTGGAGCGGCTGCCGCGGCTGGAGCAGTGCAGTGAGTCCAGGGAGTGCAAAGGCACCAGTGGGGATGGAGTGCAGTGAGTCCAAAGACTTCACTGTCACCAATGGGAATGCACTTCAGTCAGTCCAGTGAGTGTACTGGCACCACTGGGGATGCACAGCAGTGAGTCCAGAGAGTGCATTGGCACCACTGGGGATGCAGTGCAGTGAGTCCAGAGAGTGCACTGGCACCACTGGAGATGCAGTGCAGTGAGTCCAGAGAGTGCACTGGCACCACTGGGGATGCAGTGCAGTGAGTCCAGAGAGTGCACTGGCACCAGTGGGGATGCAGTGCAGTGAGTCCAGAGAGTGCACTGGCACCACTGGGATGCACTGCAGTGAGTCCAGAGAGTTCACTGGCACCACTGGAGATGCACTTCAGTGAGTGCAGAGACTGCACTGGCACAACTGGGGATGCAGTGCAGTGAGTTCAGAGAGCGCACTGGCACCACTGGGGATGCCCTGCAGTGAGTCCAGAGAGTGCACTGGCACCACTGGGGATGCAGTGCAGTGAGTCCAGAGAGTGCACTGGCAGCACTGGGGATGCAGTGCAGTGAGTCCAGAGAGTGCACTGGCACCACTGAAAATGCACTTCAGTGTGTCCAGAGAGTGCACTGGCACCACTGGGGATGCACTGCAGTGAGTCCAGAGAGTGCACTAGCGCCACTGGGGATGCAGTGCAGTGAGTCCAGAGAGTGGAGCTCCAGCCTCGGTTTCCGCTCCAGCCGCGTCAACCGCTCCAGCCGCGGTAGCCCCTCCAGCCGCGGCAGACGCTCTAGACGCTTCAACCGCGTCAGCCTCTCCAGCCGCGTTAGCCCCTCCAGCCGCGGCAGCCGCTCCAGCCGCGGCTGCCGCTCCAGCCGCTCCAGCCGCGGTAACCGCTCCAAACTCGGCAGGAGCTCCAGCCGCGGCAGCCGCTCCAGCCGCTCTAGCCGCGGCAGCCGCTCCAGCCGCTACCGAGTGGAGCGGCTGCCACGGCTGGAGCGGTTGCCGCGGTTGGAGCGCCTGCCGCGTTTGGAGCGGCTGCCGCGGCTTCCGCGGCTGGTGCGGCTGCCGCGGTTGGAGAGTCTGCCGCGTATGCCGCGGACGGAGCGGCTGCCGCGGCTGGAGCGGCTGCCGCGGCTGCCGCGGCTGCCGAGGCTGGAGGGCTACCGCGGCTGGAGCGACTGCCGCGGCTGGAGTAGTGCAGTGAGTCCAGAGAGTGCACTGGCACCACTGGGGATGCAGTGCAGTGAGTCCAGAGAGTGCACTGTCACCACTGGGGATGCACTGCAGTGAGTCCACAGAGTGCACTGGCACCACTGGGGATGCAGTGCAGTGAGTCCAGAGAGTGCACTGGCACCACTGGGGATGCACTGCAGTGAGTCCAGAGAGTGCCCTGGCACCACTAGGGATGCAGTGCAGTGAGACCAGAGAGTGCACTGGCACCACTGGTGATGCACTGCAGTGCTTCCAGAGAGTGCACTGGCACCACTGTGGATGCAGTGCAGTGAGTTCAGAGAGAGCCCTGGCAGCACAGGGGATGCAGTGCAGTGAGTCCAGAGAGTGCACTGGCACCACTAGGGATGCACTGCAGTGAGTCCAGAGAGTGCACGGGCACCACTGGGGATGCACTGCAGTAAGTCCAGAGAGTGCACTGGCACCACTGGGGATGCACTGCAGTCACTCCAGAGAGTGCAGTGGCACCACTGGGGATGCGGTGCAGTGAGTCCAGAGAGTGCACTGGCACCACAGGGGATGCAGTGCAGTGAGTCCAGAGAGTGCACTGGAACCACTGGGGATGCGGTGGCGGGAGTCCAGAGAGTGCTTTGGCACCACTGGGGATGCAGTACAGTGAGTCCAGAGAGTGCACTGGCACCACTGGGGTTGCAGCGCAGTGACTCTAGAGAGTGCACTGGCACCACTCAGGGTGCAGTGCGGTGAGTCCAGAGAGTGCACTGGCACCACTGGGGATGCAGTGCAGTGAGTCCAGAGAGTGCACTGGCACCACTGGGGATGCACTGCAGTGAGTCCAGAGTGCACTAGCACCACAGGGGATGCACTGCAGTGAGTCCAGAGAGTGCACTGGCACCATCGGGAATGCACTGCAGTGAGTCCAGGGAGTGCACTGGCACCACTGGGGATGCACTGCAGTGAGTCCAGAGTGCACTAGCACCACTGGGGATGCACTTCAGTGAGTCCAGAGAGTGCACTGGCACCACTGGGGATGCAGTGACGCGAGTCCAGAGAGTGCACTGGCACCACTGGGGATGCGCTGCAGTGAGT
The DNA here is from genome assembly GCF_964034855.1 of Anser brachyrhynchus. NCBI lineage: Eukaryota > Metazoa > Chordata > Aves > Anseriformes > Anatidae > Anser > Anser brachyrhynchus. The sequence continues at coordinate 63,901 of NW_027664064.1, forward strand.
CCAGAGAGTGCACTGGCACAACTGGGGATGCAGCGCAGTGACTCTAGAGAGTGCACTGGCACCACTGCGGATGCGGTGCAGTGAGTCCAGAGAGTGCACTGGCACCACAGGTGATGCAGTGCAGTGAGTCCAGAGTGTGCACTGGCACCACTGGGGATGCAGTGCAGTGAGTCCAGAGAGTGCAATGGCACCACTGCGGATGCACTGCAGTGAGTCCAGAGAGTGCACTGGCTCCACTGGGGATGCACTGCAGTGAGTCCAGAGAGTGCACTGGCACTACTGGGGATGCACTGCAGTGAGTCCAGAGAGTGTACTGGCACCACTGGGGATGCACTGCAGTGAGTCCAGAGAGTGCACTGGCACCACTGGGGATGCACTGCATGAGTCCAGAGAGTGCACTGGCACCACTGGGGATGCACTGCAGTGAGTCCACAGAGTGCACTAGCACTACTGGGGATGCAGTGCAGTGAGTCCAGAGAGTGCACTGGCAGCACTGGGGATGCAGTGCAGTGAGTCCAGAGAGTGCACTGGCACCACTGGGGATGCAGTGCAGTGAGTCCAGAGAGTGCACTGTCACCGTTGGGGATGCACTGCAGTGAGTCCAGAGAGTGCACTGGCTCCACTGGGGATGCACTGCAGTGAGTCCAGAGAGTGAACTGGCACCACTGGGGATGCACTGCAGTGAGTCCAGAGAGTGTACTGGCACCACTGGGGATGCAGTGCAGTGAGTCCAGAGAGTGCCCTGGCACCACTAGGGATGCAGTGCAGTGAGTCCAGAGAGTGCACTGGCACCACTGGGGATGCAGTGCATTGAGTCCAGAGAGTGCACTGGCACCACTGGTGATGCACTGCTGTGAGTCCAGAGAGTGCTCTTGCACCACTGGGGATGCAGTGCAGTGACTCAAGAGAGTGCACTGGCAGCACTGGGGATGCAGTGCAGTGAGTCCAGAGAGTGCACTGGCACCACTGGGGATGCAGTGCAGTGAGTCCAGAGAGTGCAATGGCACCACTGCGGATGCACTGCAGTGAGTCCAGAGAGTGCACTGGCTCCACTGGGGATGCACTGCAGTGAGTCCAGAGAGTGCACTGGCACCACTGGGGATGCACTGCAGTGAGTCCAGAGAGTGTACTGGCACCACTGGGGATGCACTGCAGTGAGTCCAGAGAGTGCACTGGCACCACTGGGGATGCACTGCAGTGAGTCCAGAGAGTGCACTGGCACCACTGGGGATGCACTGCAGTGAGTCCACAGAGTGCACTAGCACTACTGGGGATGCAGTGCAGTGAGTCCAGAGAGTGCACTGGCAGCACTGGGGATGCAGTGCAGTTACTCCAGAGACTGCACTGGCACCACCGGGATGCAGTGCAGTGAGTCCAGAGAGTGCACTGGCACCACTGGGGATGCAGTGCAGTGAGTCCAGAGAGTGCACGGGCACCACTGGGGATGCAGTGCTGTGACTCCAGAGAGCGCACTGGCACCACTGGGGATGCAGTGCAGTGAGTCCAGAGAGTGCACTGGCACCACTGGGGATGCACTGCAGTGAGCCCAGAGAGTGCACTGGCACCAGTGGGGATGCACTGCAGTGAGTCCAGAGAGTGCACTGGCACCACTGGGGAAGCAGTGCAGTGAGTCCAGAGAGTGCAGTGGCACCACTGGGGATGCAGCTTAGTGAGTCCAGAGAGTGCACTGGCACCACTGGGGATGCAGTGCAGTGAGTCCAGAGAGTGTACTGGCACCACTGGGGATGCACTGCAGTGAGTCCAGAGAGTTCACTGGCACCACTGAGAATGCACTTCAATGAGTACAGAGAGTGCACTGGCACCACTGGGGATGCACTGCAGTGAGTCCAGAGAGTGCAGTGGCACCACTGGGGATGCAGTGCAGTGAGTCCAGAGAGTGCACTGGCACCACTGGGGATGCAGTGCATTGAATCCAGTGAGTGCACAGGCACCACTGGGGATGCAGTGCAGTGAGTCCAGAGAGTGCACTGGCACTACTGGGGATGCAGTGCAGTGACTCCAGAGAGTGCACTGGCACCACTGGGGATGCACTGCAGTGAGTCCAGAGAGTGCACTGTCACTTCTGGGGATGCAGTGCAGTGAGTCCAGAGAGTGCACTGGCACCACTGGGGATGCAGTGCAGTGAGTCCTGAGAGTGCACTGGCACCACTGGGGATGCAGTGCAGTGAGTCCAGAGATTGCACTGGCACCACTGGGGATGCAGTACAGTGAGTCCACACAGTGCACTAGCACCACTGGGGATGCAGTGCAGTGAGTCCAGAGAGTGCACTGGCACCACTGGGGATGCAGTGCAGTGAGTCCAGAGAGTGCACTGGCACCACTGGTGATGCACTGCTGTGAGTCCAGAGAGTGCTCTTGCACCACAGGTGATGCAGTGCAGTGACTCAAGAGATTGCACTGGCAGCACTGGGGATGCAGTGCAGTGAGTCCAGAGAGTGCACTGGCACCACTTGAGATGCAGTGCAGTGAGTCCAGAGAGTGCACTGGCTCCACTGGGGATGCACTGCAGTGAGTCCAGAGAGTGCACTGGCACCACTGGGGATGCACTGCAGTGAGTCCAGAGAGTGTACTGGCACCACTGGGGATGCACTGAAGTGAGTCCAGAGAGTGCACTGGCACCACTGAGAATGCACTTCAGTGAGTCCAGAGAGTGCACTGGCACCACTGGGGATGCACTTCAGTGAGTCCAGAGAGTGCACTGGCACCACTGGGGATGCAGTGCTGTGACTCCAGAGAGTGCACTGGCACCACTGGGGATGCAGTGCAGTGAGTCCAGAGAGTGCACTGGCACCACTGGGGATGCGGTGCCGGGAGTCCAGAGAGTGCTTTGGCACCAGTGGGGATGCACTGCAGTTACTCCAGAGACTGCACTGGCACCACTGGGGATGCAGTGCAGTGAGTCCAGAGAGTGCACTGGCACCACTGGGGATGCACTGCAGTGAGTCCAGAGAGTGCACTGTCACCACTGGGGATGCACTGCAGTGAGTCCAGAGAGTGCACTGTCACCACTGGGGATGCAGTGCAGTGAGTCCAGAGAGTGCACTGGCACCACTGGGGATGCAGTGCTGTGACTCCGGAGAGTGCACTGGCACCACTGAGAATGCACTTCAGTGAGTCCAGAGAGTGCACTGGCACCACTGGGGATGCACTTCAGTGAGTCCAGAGAGTGCACTGGCACCACTGGGGATGCAGTGCTGTGACTCCAGAGAGTGCACTGGCACCCCTGGGGATGCAGTGCAGTGAGTCCAGAGAGTGCACTGGCACCACTGGGGATGCGGTGCCGGGAGTCCAGAGAGTGCTTTAGCACCAGTGGGGATGCACTGCAGTTACTCCAGAGACTGCACTGGCACCACTGGGGATGCAGTTCAGTGAGTCCAGAGAGTGCACTGGCACCACTGGGGATGCACAGCAGTGAGTCCAGAGAGTGCACTGGCACCACTGGGGATGCACTGCAGTGAGTCCAGAGAGTGCACTGGCACCACTGAGGATGCAGTGCAGTCAGTCCAGAGAGTGCACTGGCACCATGGGGATGCACTGCAGTGAGCCCAGAGAGTGCACTGGCACCAGTGGGGATGCACTGCAGTGAGTCCAGAGAGTGCACTGGCACCACTGGGGAAGCAGTGCAGTGAGTCCAGAGAGTGCAGTGGCACCACTGGGGATGCAGTTTAGTGAGTACAGAGAGTGCACTGGCACCACTGGGGATGCAGTGCAGTGAGTCCAGAGAGTGTACTGGCACCACTGGGGATGCACTGCAGTGAGTCCAGAGAGTGCACTGGCACCACTGAGAATGCACTTCAATGAGTCCAGAGAGTGCACTGGCACCACTGGGGATGCAGTGCAGTGGGTCCAGAGAGTGCAGTGGCACCACTGGGGATGCAGTGCAGTGAGTCCAGAGAGTGCACTGGCACCACTGGGGATGCAGTGCATTGAATCCAGTGAGTGCACTGGCACCACTGGGGATGCAGTGTAGTGAGTCCAGAGAGTGCACTGGCACTACTGGGGATGCAGTGCAGTGAGTCCAGAGAGTGCACTGGCACCACTGGGGATGCACTGCAGTGAGTCCAGAGAGTGCACTGTCACTACTGGGGATGCAGTGCAGTGAGTCCAGAGAGTGCACTGGCACCACTGGGGATGCAGTGCAGTGAGTCCTGAGAGTGCACTGGCACCACTGGGGATGCAGTGCAGTGAGTCCAGAGATTGCACTGGCACCACTGGGGATGTACTGAAGTGAGTCCACACAGTGCACTAGCACCACTGGGGATGCAGTGCAGTGAGTCCAGAGAGTGCACTGGCACCACTGGGGATGCAGTGCAGTGAGTCCAGAGAGTGCACTGGCACCACTGGGGATGCACTGCTGTGAGTCCAGAGAGTGCTCTTGCACCACAGGGGATGCAGTGCAGTGACTCAAGAGAGTGCACTGGCAGCACTGGGGATGCAGTGCAGTGAGTCCAGAGAGTGCACTGGCACCACTTGAGATGCAGTGCAGTGAGTCCAGAGAGTGCAATGGCACCACTGCGGATGCACTGCAGTGAGTCCAGAGAGTGCACTGGCTCCACTGGGGATGCACTGCAGTGAGTCCAGAGAGTGCACTGGCACCACTGGGGATGCACTGCAGTGAGTCCAGAGAGTGCACTGGCACCACTGGGGATGCAGTGCTGTGACTCCGGAGAGTGCACTGGCACCACTGAGAATGCACTTCAGTGAGTCCAGAGAGTGCACTGGCACCAATGGGGATGCACTTCAGTGAGTCCAGAGAGTGCACTGGCACCACTGGGGATGCAGTGCTGTGACTTCAGAGAGTGCACTGGCACCACTGGGGATGCAGTGCAGTGAGTCCAGAGAGTGCACTGGCACCACTGGGGATGCGGTGCCGGGAGTCCAGAGAGTGCTTTGGCACCAGTGGGGATGCACTGCAGTTACTCCAGAGACTGCACTGGCACCACTGGGGATGCAGTGCAGTGAGTCCAGAGAGTGCACTGGCACCACTGGGGATGCACTGCAGTGAGTCCAGAGAGTGTACTGGCACCACTGGGGATGCACTGCAGTGAGTCCAGAGAGTGCACTGGCACCACTGGGGATGCACTGCAGTGAGTCCAGAGAGTGCACTGGCACCACTGGGGATGCACTGCAGTGAGTCCACAGAGTGCACTAGCACTACTGGGGATGCAGTGCAGTGAGTCCAGAGAGTGCACTGGCAGCACTGGGGATGCAGTGCAGTGAGTCCAGAGAGTGCACTGGCACCACTGGGGATGCAGTTCAGTGAGTCCAGAGAGTGCACTGGCACCACTGGGGATGCAGTGCAGTGAGTCCAGAGAGTGCACTGGCACCAATGGGGATGCACTGCAGTGAGCCCAGAGAGTGCAGTGGCACCAGTGGGGATGCACTGCAGTAAGTCCAGTGAGTGCACTGGCACCACTGGGGATGCAGTGCAGTGGGTCCAGTGAGTGTACTGGCACCACTGAGAATGCACTTCAGTGAGTCCAGAGAGTGCACTGGCACCACTGGGGATGCACTGCAGTTAGTCCAGAGAGTGCAGTGGCACCACTGGGGATGCACTGCAGTGAGTCCAGAGAGTGCACTGGCACCACTGGGGATGCAGTGCAGTGAGTCCAGAGAGTGCACTGGCACCACTGGGGATGCAGTGCAGTGAGTCCAGAGAGTGCACTGGCACCACTGGGGATGCGGTGCTGGGAGTTCAGAGAGTGCTTTGGTACCAGTGGGGATGCAGTGCAGTTACTCCAGAGACTGCACTGGCACCACGGGGGATGCACTGCAGTGAGTCCAGAGAGCGCACTGGCACCACTGGGGATGCAGTGCAGTGAGTCCAGAGATTGCACTGGCACCACTGGGGATGCAGTGCTGTGACTCCAGAGAGCGCACTGGCACCACTGGGGATGCAGTGCAGTGAGTCCAGAGAGTGCACTGGCACCACTGGGGATGCACTGCAGTGAGCCCAGAGAGTGCACTGGCACCAGTGGGGATGCACTGCAGTGAGTCCAGAGAGTGCAATGGCACCACTGGGGAAGCAGTGCAGTGAGTCCAGAGAGTGCAGTGGCACCACTGGGGATGCAGTTTAGTGAGTCCAGAGAGTGCACTGGCACCACTGGGGATGCAGTGCAGTGAGTCCAGAGAGTGTACTGGCACCACTGGGGATGCACTGCAGTGAGTCCAGAGAGTGCACTGGCACCACTGAGAATGCACTTCAATGAGTCCAGAGAGTGCACTGGCAGCACTGGGGATGCACTGCAGTGAGTCCAGAGAGTGCATTGGCACCACTGGGGATGCAGTGCAGTGAGTCCAGAGAGTGCACTGGCACCACTGGGGATGCAGTGCATTGAATCCAGTGAGTGCACTGGCACCACTGGGGATGCAGTGCAGTGAGTCCAGAGAGTGCACTGGCACTACTGGGGATGCAGTGCAGTGAGTCCAGAGAGTGCACTGGCACCACTGGGGATGCACTGCAGTGAGTCCAGAGAGTGCACTGTCACTACTGGGGATGCACAGCAGTGAGTCCAGAGAGTGCACTGGCACCAATGGGGATGCACTTCAGTGAGTCCAGAGAGTGCACTGGCTCCACTGGGGATGCAGTGCAGTGAGTCCAGAGAGTACACTGGCACCAGTGGGGATGCAGTGCAGTGAGTCCAGAGAGTGCACTGGCACCACTGGGGATGCAGTGCAGTCAGTCCAGTGAGTGCACTGGCACCACTGGGGGTGCAGTACAGTGAGTCCAGAGAGTGCACTGGCACCACTGGGGATGCACTGCAGTGAGTCCAGACAGTGCACTGGCACCACTGGGGATGCCCTGCAGTGAGTCCAGAGAGTGCACTGGCACCACTGGGGATGCAGTGCAGTGAGTCCAGAGAGTGCACTGGCACCACTGGGGATGCACTGCAGTGAGTCCAGAGAGTGCACTGGCACCACTGGGGCTTCAGTGCAGTGAGTCAAGAGAGTGCACTGGCACCACTGGGGATGCACTGCAGTGAGTCCAGAGAGTGCACTGGCACCACTGGGGATGCAGTACAGTGAGTCCACAGAGTGCACTGGCACCAGTGGGTATGCAGTACAGTGAGTCCAGAGAGTGCACTGGCACCACTGGGCATGCAGTGCAGTGAGTCCAGAGAGTGCACTGGCACCACTGGGGATGCGGTGCTGGGAGTCCAGAGAGTGCTTTGGCACCAGTGGGGATGCAGTGCAGTTACTCCAGAGACTGCACTGGCACCACTGGGGATGCAGTGCAGTGAGTCCAGAGAGTGCACTGGCACCACTGGGGATGCAGTGCAGTGAGTCCAGAGATTTGCACTGGCACCACTGGGGATGCAGTGCTGTGACTCCAGAGAGCGCACTGGCACCACTGGGGATGCAGTGCAGTGAATCCAGAGAGTGCACTGGCACCACTGGGGATGCACTGCAGTGAGCCCAGAGAGTGCACTGGCACCACTGGGGATGCAGTGCAGTGAGTCCAGTGAGTGCACTGGCACCAATGGGGAAGCAGTGCAGTGAGTCCAGAGAGTGCAGTGGCACCACTGGGGATGCAGTTTAGTGAGTCCAGAGAGTGCACTGGCACCACTGGGGATGCAGTGCAGTGAGTCCAGTGAGTGTACTGGCACCACTGGGGATGCAGTGCAGTGAGTCCAGAGAGTGCACTGGCACCACTGAGAATGCACTTCAATGAGTCCAGAGAGTGCACTGGCACCACTGGGGATGCACTGCAGTGAGTCCAGAGAGTGCAGTGGCACCACTGGGGATGCACTGCAGTGAGTCCAGAGAGTGCTTTGGCACCAGTGGGGATGCACTGCAGTTACTCCAGAGACTGCACTGGCACCACTGGGGATGCAGTGCAGTGAGTCCAGAGAGTGCACTGGCACCAGTGGGGATGCAGTGCAGTGAGTCCAGAGAGTGCACTGGCACCACTGGGGATGCACTGCAGTGAGTCCAGAGAGTGCACTGTCACCACTGGGGATGCAGTACAGTGAGTCCACAGAGTGCACTGGCACCACTGGGGATGCAGTGCAGTGAGTCCAGAGAGTGCACTGGCACCACCGGGGATGCAGTGCAGTGAGTCCAGAGAGTGCACTGGCACCACTGGGGATGCAGTGCAGTGAGTCCAGAGATTTGCACTGGCACCACTGGGGATGCAGTGCTGTGACTCCAGAGAGCGCACTGGCACCACTGGGGATGCAGTGCAGTGAGTCCAGAGAGTGCACTGGCACCACTGGGGATGCACTGCAGTGAGCCCAGAGAGTGCACTGGCACCAGCGGGGATGCACTGCAGTGAGTCCAGTGAGTGCACTGGCACCACTGGGGAAGCAGTGCAGTGAGTCCAGAGAGTGCAGTGGCACCACTGGTGATGCAGTTTAGTGAGTCCAGAGAGTGCACTGGCACCACTGGGGATGCAGTGCAGTGAGTCCAGTGAGTGTACTGGCACCACTGGGGATGCACTGCAGTGAGTCCAGAGAGTGCACTGGCACCACTGAGAATGCACTTCAATGAGTCCAGAGAGTGCACTGGCACCACTGGGGATGCACTGCAGTGAGTCCAGAGAGTGCAGTGGCACCACTGGGGATGCACTGCAGTGAGTCCAGAGAGTGCTTTGGCAGCACTGGGGATGCACTGCAGTTACTCCAGAGACTGCACTGGCACCACTGGGGATGCAGTGCAGTGAGTCCAGAGAGTGCACTGGCACCAGTGGGGATGCACTGCAGTGAGTCCAGAGAGTGCACTGGCACCACTGGGGATGCACTGCAGTGAGTCCAGAGAGTGCACTGTCACCACTGGGGATGCAGTACAGTGAGTCCACAGAGTGCACTGGCACCACTGGGGATGCAGTGCAGTGAGTCCAGAGAGTGCACTGGCACCACTGGGGATGCAGTGCAGTGAATCCAGTGAGTGCACTGGCACCACTGGGGATGCAGTGCAGTGAGTCCAGAGAGTGCACTGGCACTACTGGGGATGCAGTGCAGTAAGTCCAGAGAGTGCACTGGCACCACTGGGGATGCACTGCAGTGAGTCCAGAGAGTGCACTGTCACTACTGGGGATGCAGTGCAGTGAGTCCAGAGAGTGCACTGGCACCACTGATGATGCAGTGCAGTGAGTCCTGAGAGTGCACTGGCACCACTGGGGATGCACTGCAGTGAGTCCAGAGATTGCACTGGCACCACTAAGGATGCAGCACAGTGAGTCCACACAGTGCACTAGCACCACAGGGGATGCAGTGCAGTGAGTCCAGAGAGTGCACTGGCACCACTGGTGATGCAGTGCAGTGAGTCCAGAGAGTGCACTGGCACCACTGGTGATGCACTGCTATGAGTCCAGAGAGTGCTCTTGCACCACAGGGGATGCAGTGCCGTGACTCAAGAGAGTGCACTGGCAGCACTGGGGATGCAGTGCAGTGAGTCCAGAGAGTGCACTGGCACCACTGGAGATGCAGTGCAGTGAGTCCAGAGAGTGCAATGGCACCACTGCGGATGCACTGCAGTGAGTCCAGAGAGTGCACTGGCTCCACTGGGGATGCACTGCAGTGAGTCCAGAGAGTGCACTGGCACCACTGGGGATGCACTGCAGTGAGTCCAGAGAGTGTACTGGCACCACTGGGGATGCACTTCAGTGAGTCCAGAGAGTGCACTGGCACCACCGGGGATGCAGTGCCGTGAGTCCAGAGAGAGCACTGGCACCACTGGGGATGCAGTGCAGTGAGTCCAGAGATTTGCACTGGCACCACTGGGGATGCAGTGCTGTGACTCCAGAGAGCGCACTGGCACCACTGGGGATGCAGTGCAGTGAGCCCAGAGAGTGCACTGGCACCAGTGGGGATGCACTGCAGTGAGTCCAGTGAGTGCACTGGCACCACTGGGGAAGCAGTGCAGTGAGTCCAGAGAGTGCAGTGGCACCACTGGTGATGCAGTTTAGTGAGTCCAGAGAGTGCACTGGCACCACTGGGGATGCAGTGCAGTGAGTCCAGTGAGTGTACTGGCACCACTGGGGATGCACTGCAGTGAGTCCAGAGAGTGCACTGGCACCACTGAGAATGCACTTCAATGAGTCCAGAGAGTGCACTGGCACCACTGGGGATGCACTGCAGTGAGTCCACAGAGTGCAGTGGCACCACTGGGGATGCACTTCAGTGAGTCCAGAGAGTGCTTTGGCACCAGTGGGGATGCACTGCAGTTACTCCAGAGACTGCACTGGCACCACTGGGGATGCAGTGCAGTGAGTCCAGAGAGTGCACTTGCACCAGTGGGGATGCACTGCAGTGAGTCCAGAGAGTGCACTTTCACCACTGGGGATGCACTGCAGTGAGTCCAGAGAGTGCACTGTCACCACTGGGGATGCAGTGCAGTGAGTCCAGAGAGTGCACTGGCACCACTGGGGATGCAGTGCAGTGAGTCCAGAGAGTGCACTGGCACCACTGGGGATGCAGTGCAGTAAGTCCAGAGAGTGCACTGGCACCACTGGGGATGCACTGCAGTGAGTCCAGAGAGTGCACTGTCACTACTGGGGATGCAGTGCAGTGAGTCCAGAGAGTGCACTGGCACCACTGGGGATGCACTGCAGTGAGTCCAGAGATTGCACTGGCACCACTGGGGATGCAGTACAGTGAGTCCACACAGTGCACTAGCACCACTGGGGATGCAGTGCAGTGAATCCAGTGAGTGCACTGGCACCACTGGGGATGCAGTGCAGTGAGTCCAGAGAGTGCACTGGCACCACTGGGGATGCAGTGCAGTGAGTCCTGAGAGTGCACTGGCACCAGTGGGGATGCAGTGCAGTGAGTCCAGAGATTGCACTGACACCACTGGGGATGCAGTGCAGTGAGTCCACACAGTGCACTAGCACCACTGGGGATGCAGTGCAGTGAGTCCAGAGAGTGCACTGGCACCACTGGTGATGCAGTGCAGTGAGTCCAGAGAGTGCACTGGCACCACTGGTGATGCACTGCTGTGAGTCCAGAGAGTGCTCTTGCACCACAGGGGATGCAGTGCAGTGACTCAAGAGAGTGCACTGGCAGCACTGGGGATGCAGTGCAGTGAGTCCAGAGAGTGCACTGGCACCACTGGAGATGCAGTGCAGTGAGTCCAGAGAGTGCAATGGCACCACTGCGGATGCACTGCAGTGAGTCCAGAGAGTGCACTGGCTCCACTGGGGATGCACTGCAGTGAGTCCAGAGAGTGCACTGGCACCACTGGGGATGCACTGCAGTGAGTCCAGAGAGTGTACTGGCACCACTGGGGATGCACTGAAGTGAGTCCAGAGAGTGCACTGGCACCACTGAGAATGCACTTCAGTGAGTCCAGAGAGTGCACTGGCACCAGTGGGGATGCACTGCAGTGAGTCCACAGAGTGCACTAGCACCACTGGGGATGCAGTGCAGTGAGTCCAGACAGTGCGCTGGAACCACTGGGGATGCAGTGCAGTGAGTCCAGAGAGTGCACTGGCACCACTGGGGTTGCAGTGCAGTGAGTCCAGAGAGTGCACTGGCACCAGTGGGGATGCACTGCTATGAGTCCTGTGAGTGCACTGGCACCACTGGGGATGCAGTGCAGTGAGTCCAGAGAGTGCACTGGCACCACTGGGGAAGCAGTGCAGTGAGTCCAGAGAGTGCAGTGGCACCACTGGGGATGCAGTGCAGTGAGTCCAGAGAGTGCACTGGCAGCACTGGGGATGCAGTGCAGTGAGTCCAGAGAGTGCACTGGCACCACTGGGGATGCACTTCAGTGAGTCCAGAGAGTGCACTGGCACCACTGGGGATGCAGTGCAGTGAGTCCAGAGAGTGCACTGGCACCACTGAGAATGCACTTCAGTGAGTCCAGAGAGTGCACTGGCACCACTGGGGATGCAGTGCAGTGAGTCCAGAGATTGCACTGGCACCACTGGGGATGCAGTACTGTGACTCAAGAGAGCGCACAGGCACCACTGCGGATGCAGTGCAGTGAGTCCAGAGAGTGCACTGGCACCACTCGGGATGCACTGCAGTGAGTCCAGAGAGTGCACTGGCACCACTGGGGATGCACTGCAGTGAGTCCAGTGAGTGCACTGGCACCACTGGGGAAGCAGTGCAGTGAGTCCAGAGAGTGCAGAGGCACCACTGGGGATGCAGTTTAGTGAGTCCAGAGAGTGCACTGGCACTACTGGGGATGCAGTGCAGTGAGTCCAGTGAGTGTACTGGCACCACTGGGGATGCACTGCAGTGAGTCCAGAGAGTGCACTGGCACCACTGAGAATGCACTTCAGTGAGTCCAGAGAGTGCACTGGCACCACTGGGGATGCAGTGCAGTGAGTCCAGAGAGTGCACTGGCACCACTGGGGATGCACTGCAGTGAGTCCAGAGAGTGCACTGGCACCACTGGGGATGCAGTGCTGTGACTCCAGAGAGTGCACTGGCACCACTGGGGATGCAGTGCAGTGAGTCCAGAGAGTGCACTGGCACCACTGGGGATGCGGTGCCGGGAGTCCAGAGAGTGCTTTGGCACCAGTGGGGATGCACTGCAGTTACTCCAGAGACTGCACTGGCACCACTGGGGATGCAGTGCAGTGAGTCCAGAGAGTGCACTGGCACCACTGGGGATGCACTGCAGTGAATCCAGTGAGTGCACTGGCACCACTGGGGATACAGTGCAGTGAGTCCAGAGAGTGCACTGGCACCACTGGGGATGCAGTGCAGTGAGTCCAGAGAGTGCACTGGCACCACTGGGGATGCATTGCAGTGAGTCCAGAGAGTGCACTGGCACCACAGATGATGCAGTACACTGAGTCCAGTGAGTGCACTGGCACCACTGGGGATGTAGTGCAGTGACTCGAGAGAGTGCACTTGCACCACTGGGGATGCAGTGCAGTGAGTCCAGAGAGTGCACTGGCACCACTGGGGATGCATTGCAGTGAGTCCAGAGAGTGCACTGGCACCACAGATGATGCAGTACACTGAGTCCAGTGAGTGCACTGGCACCACTGGGGATGTAGTGCAGTGACTAGAGAGAGTGCACTTGCACCACTGGGGATGCAGTGCAGTGAGTCCACAGAGTGCACTGGCACCACTGGGGATGCACTGCAGTGAGTCCAGAGAGTGCACTGGCACCACTGGGGATGCACTGCAGTGAGTCCAGAGAGTGCACTGGCACCACTGGGGATGCACTGCAGTGAGTCCAGAGATTGCACTGGCACCACTGGGGATGCAGTGCAGTGAGTCCAGAGACTTCACTGGCACCACTGGGAATGCAGAGAAGTGAGTGCAGAGAGTGCACTGGCACCACTGGGGATGCAGTGCAGTGAGTCCAGAGAGTGCACTGGCACCCCTGGGGATGCAGTGCAGTGAGTCCAGAGAGTGCACTGGCACCACGTGTGATGCAGTGCAGTGAGTCCAGAGAGTGCACTGGCACCAATGGGGCTGCAGTGCAGTGAGTCCAAAGAGTGCACTGGCACCACTGGGAATGCACTGCAGTGAGTCCAGAGAGTGCACTGGCACCACTGGTGATGCAGTACAGTGAGTCCAGAGAGTGCACTGGCACCACTGGTGATGCACTGCAGTGAGTCCAGAGAGTGCACTGGCACCACTGGGGATGCACTTCAGTGAGTCCAGAGATTGCACTGGCACCACTGGGGATGCAGTGCAGTGAGTCCAGAGAGTGCACTGGCACCACTGGGGATGCAGTGCATTGAGTCCAGAGAGTGCACTGGCACAACTGGGGATGCACTTCAGTGAGTCCAGAGAGTGCACTGACACCACTGGGGATGCAGTGCAGTGAGTCCATAGAGTGCACTGGCAGCACTGGGGATGCACTGCAGTGAGTCCAGAGAGTGCACTGGCACCAGTGGGGATGCAGTGCAGTGAGTCCAGAGAGTGCACTGGCACCACTGGGGATGCACTGCAGTGAGTCCAGAGAGTGCACTGGCACCACTGGGGATGTGTCCAGTGAGTCCAGTGAGTGCACTGGCACCACTGGGGATGCAGTGCAGTGAGTCCAGTGAGTGGTGCCAGTGCACTCTCTCGAGTCACTGCACTGCATCCCCAGTGCTGCCAGTGCACTCTCTGGACTCACTGCACTGCATCCCCAGTGGTGCCAGTGCACTCTCTGGACTCACTGCACTGCATCCCCAGTGGTGCCACTGCACTCTCTGGACTCACTGCAGTGCATCCCCAGTGGTGCCAGTGCACTCTCTGGACTCACTGCAGTGCATCTCCACTGCTGCCATTGCACTCTCTGGACTCACAGCAGTGCATCCCCAGTGGTGCCAGTGCACTCTCTGGACTCACTGCACTGCATCCCCAGTGGTGCCAATGCACTCTCTGGACTCACTGCACTGCATCCCCAGTGGTGCCAGTGCACTCTCTGGACTCACTGCACTGCATCCCAAGTGGTGCCAGTGCACTCTCTGGACTCACTGCACTGCATCCCCAGTGGTGCCAGTGCACTCTCTCGAATCACTGCACTACATCCCCAGTGGTGCCAGTGCGCTCACCGGACTCACTGTACTGCATCATAAGTGGTGCCAGTGCACTCTCTGGAGTGACTGCAGTGCATCCCCAGTGGTGCCAGTGCACTCTCTGGACTCACTGCACTGCATCCCCAGTGGTGCCAATGCACTCTCTGGACTCACTGCACTGCATCCCCAGTGGTGCCAGTGCACTCACTGGACTCACTGCACTGCATCCCAAGTTGTACCAGTGCACTCTCTGGACTCACTGCACTGCATCCCCAGTGGTGCCAGTGCACTCTCTGGACTCACTGCACTGCATCCCCAGTGGTGCCAGTGCACTCACTGGACTCACTGTACTGCATTCCCAGTGGTGCTAGTGCACTCTCTGGACTCACTGCAGTGCATCCCCAGTGGTGCCAGTGCACTCTTTGGACTCACTGAAGTGCATTCTCAGTGGTGCCAGTGCACTCTCTGGACTCACTGCACTGCATCCCCAGTGGTGCCAGTGCACTCGCTGGACTCACTGCACTGCAACCCCAGTGTTGCCAGTGCACTCTCTGGACTCACTGCACTGCATCCCCAGTGGTGCCAGTGCACTCTCTGGACTCACTGCACTGCATCCCCAGTGGTGCCAGTGCACTCTCTGGACTCACTTCAGTGCATCCCCAGTGGTGCCAGAGCACTCTCTGGACTCACTGCACTGCATCCCCAGTGGTGCCAGTGCACTCTCTGGACTCACTGCACTGCAGCCCCAGTGGTGCCAGTGCACTCTCTGGACTCACTGCACTGCATCCCCAGTATTGCCAGTGCACTCTCTGGATTCACTGCACTGCATCCCCAGTGCTGCCAGTGCACTCTCTGGACTCACTGCACTGCATCCCCAGTGGTGCCACTGCACTCTCTGGACTCACTGCACTGCATCCCCAGTGGTGCCAGTGCACTCTCTGCACTCACTGCACTGCATCCCCAGTGGTGCCAGTGCACTCACTGGACTCATTGCAGTGCATTCCCTCTGGTGCCAGTGCACTCTCTGGACTCACTGAAGTGCATCCCCAGTGGTGCCAGTGCACTCTCTGGACTCACTGCACTGCATCCCCAGTGGTGCTAGTGCACTCACTGGACTGACTGCACTGCATCCCCAGTGGTGCCAGTGCACTCTCTGGTCTCACTGCACTGCATCCCCAGTGGTGCCACTGCACTCTCTGGACTCACTGCAATGCATGTCCAGTGGTGCCAGTGCACTCTCTGCACTCACTGCACTGCATCCCCAGTGGTGCCAGTGCACTCACTGGACTCACTGCAGTGCATTCCCTCTGGTGCCAGTGCACTCTCTGGACTCACTGAAGTGCATCCCCAGTGGTGCCAGTGCACTCTCTGGACTCACTGCACTGCATCCCCAGTGGTGCTAGTGCACTCACTGGACTGACTGCACTGCATCCCCAGTGCTGCCAGTGCACTCTCTGGACTCACTGCACTGCATCCCCAGTGGTGCCACTGCACTCTCTGGACTCACTGCACTGCATGTCCAGTGGTGCCAGTGCACTCTCTGCACTCACTGCACTGCATCCCCAGTGGTGCCAGTGCACTCACTGGACTCACTGCAGTGCATTCCCTCTGGTGCCAGTGCACTCTCTGGACTCACTGAAGGGCATTCTCAGTGGTGCCAGTGCACTCTCTGGACTCACTGCAGTGCATCCCCAGTGGTGCCAGTACACTCACTGGACTGACTGCACTGCATCCCCAGTGGTGCCAGTGCACTCTCTGGTGTCACCGCACCGCATCCCCAGTGGTGCAAGTGCACTCTCTGGAGTAACTGCAGTGCATCACCAGTGGTGCCAGTGCACTCTCTGGACTCACTGCACTGCATCCCCAGTGGTGCCAGTGCACTCTCTGGACTCACTGCACTGCATCCCCAGTGGTGCCAGAGCACTCTCTGGACTCACTGCAGTGCATCCCCAGTGGTGCCAGTGCACTCTCTGGACTCACTGCAGTGCATCCCCTGTGGTGCCAGTGCACTCTGTGGACTCACTGCACTGCATCCCCAGTGGTGCCAGTGCACTCTCTGGACTCCCGGCACCGCATCCCCAGTGGTGCCAGTGCACTCTCTGGACTCACTGCAGTGCATCCCCAGTGGCGCCAGTGCACTCTCTTGACTCACTGCACTGCATCCCCAGTGGTGCCAGTGCACTCACTGGATTCACTGCACTGCATCCCCAGTGGTGCTAGTGCACTCTCTGGACTCACTGCACTGCATCCCCAGTGGTACCAGTGCACTCTCTGGACTCACTGAAGTGCATTCTCAGTGGTGCCAGTGCACTCTGTGGACTCACTGCAGTGCATCCCCAGTGGTGCCAGTGCGCTCTCTGGACTCACTGCAGTGCATCCCCTTGGTGCCAGTGCACTCTCTGGACTCACTGCACTGCATCCCCAGTGGTGCCAGTGCACTCTCTGGACTCACTGCACTGCATCCCCAGTGGTGCCAGCGCACTCTCTGGACTCACTGCACTGCATCCCCAGTGGTGCCAGTGCACTCTCTGGACTCACTGCAGTGCATCCCCAGTGGTGCCAGTGCACTCTCTGGACTCACTGCACTGCATCCCCAGTGGTACCAGTGCACTCTGTGGACTCACTGCAGTGCATCCCCAGTGGTGCCAGTGCACTCTCTGGACTCACTGCACTGCATCCCCAGTGGTGCCAATGCACTCTCTGGACTCACTGCACTGCATCCCCAGTGGTGCCAGTGCACTCTCTGGACTCACTGAACTGCATCCCCAGTGGTGCCAGTGCACTCTCTGGAGTCACTGCACTGCATCCCCAGTGGTGCTAGTGCCTTCTGTGGACTCACTGCAGTGCATCCCCAGTGGTGCCAATGCACTCTCTGGACTCACTGAAGGGCATTCTCAGTGGTGCCAGTGCACTCTCTGGACTCACTGCAGTGCATCCCCAGTGGTGCCAGTACACTCACTGGACTGACTGCACTGCATCCCCAGTGGTGCCAGTGCACTCTCTGGACTCACTGCAGTGCATCCCCAGTGGTGCCAGTGCACTCTCTGGAGTAACTGCAGTGCATCACCAGTGGTGCCAGTGCACTCTCTGGACTCACTGCACTGCATCCTCAGTGGTGCCAGTGCACTCTGTGGACTCACTGCAGTGCATCCCCAGTGGTGCCAGTGCACTCTCTGGACTCACTGCACTGCATCCCCAGTGGTGCCAATGCACTCTCTGGACTCACTGCACTGCATCCCCAGTTGTGCCAGTGCACTCTCTGGACTCACTGAAGTGCATCCCCAGTGGTGCCAGTGCACTCTCTGGAGTCACTGCACTGCATCCCCAGTGGTGCCAGTGCACTCTCTGGACTCACTGCACTGCATCCCCAGTGGTGCCAGTGCACTCTCTGGACTCCCGGCAACACATCCCCAGTGGTGCCAGTGCACTCTCTGGACTCACTGCACTGCATCCCCAGTGGTGCCAGAGCACTCTCTGGACTCACTGCAGTGCATCCCCAGTGGTGCCAGTGCACTCTCTGGACTCACTGCACTGCATCCCCAGTGGTGCCAGTGCACTCTCTGGACTCACTGCACTGCATCCCCAGTGGTGCCAGTGCACTCTCTGGACTCCCGGCACCGCATCCCCAGTGGTGCCAGTGCACTCTCTGGGCTCACTGCACTGCATCCCCAGTGGTGCCAGTGCACTCTCTTGACTCACTGCACTGCATCCCCATTGGTGCCAGTGTACTCACTGGACTCACTGCACTGCATTCCCCAGTGGTGCTAGTGCACTCTCTGGACTCACTGCAGTGCATCCCCAGTGGTGCCAGTGCACTCTCTGGACTCACTGCACTGCATCCCCAGTGGTTCCAGTGCACTCTGTGGACTCACTGCAGTGCATCCCCAGTGGTGCCAGTGCGCTCTCTGGACTCACTGCAGTGCATCCCCAGTGGTGCCAGTGCACTCTCTCGAGTCACTGCACTGCATCCCCAGTGCTGCCAGTGCACTCTCTGGACTCACTGCACTGCATCCCCATTGGTGCCAGTGCACTCTCTGGACTCACTGCAGTGCATCCCCAGTGGTGCCAGTGCACTCTCTGGACTCACTGCACTGCATCCCCAGTGGTGCCACTGCACTCTCTGGACTCACTGCACTGCATCCCCAGTGGTGCCAGTGCACTCTCTGGACTCACTGCAGTGCATCTCCACGTCTGCCAGTGCACTCTCTGGACTCACAGCAGTGCATCCCCAGTGGTGCCAGTGCACTCTCTGTACTCACTGCACTGCATCCCCAGTGGTGCCAATGCACTCTCTGGACTCACTGCACTGCATCCCCAGTGGTGCCAGTGCACTCTCTGGACTCACTGCACTGCATCCCAAGTGGTGCCAGTGCACTCTCTGGACTCACTGCAGTGCATCCCCAGTGGTGCCAGTGCACTCTCTCGAATCACTGCACTACATCCCCAGTGGTGCCAGTGCGCTCACTGGACTCACTGTACTGCATCATCTGTGGTGCCAGTGCACTCTCTGGAGTGACTGCAGTGCATCCCCAGTGGTGCCAGTGCACTCTCTGGACTCACTGCACTGCATCCCAAGTTGTACCAGTGCACTCTCTGGACTCACTGCACTGCATCCCCAGTGGTGCCAGTGCACTCTCTCGAGTCACTGCACTACATCCCCAGTGGTGCCAGTGCACTCACTGGACTCACTGTACTGCATTCCCAGTGGTGCTAGTGCACTCTCTGGACTCACTGCAGTGCATCCCCAGTGGTGCCAGTGCACTCTTTGGACTCACTGAAGTGCATTCTCAGTGGTGCCAGTGCACTCTCTGGACTCACTGCACTGCATCCCCAGTGGTGCCAGTGCACTCTCTGGACTCACTGAAGTGCATTCTCAGTGGTGCCATGCACTCTCTGGACTCACTGCAGTGCATCCCCAGTGGTGCCAGTACACTCACTGGACTCACTGCACTGCATCCCCAGTGGTGCCATTGCACTCTCTGGAGTCACTGCACTGCATCCCCAGTGGTGCCAGTGCACTCTCTGGACTCACTGCACTGCATCCCCAGTGGTGCCAGTGCAATCTCTGGACTCACTGCACTGCATCCCCAGTGGTGCCAGTGCAATCTCTGGACTCACTGCACTGCATCCCCAGTGGTGCCAGTGCACACTCTGGACTCACTGCACTGCATCCCCAGTGGTGCCAGTTCACTCTCTGGACTCACTGCACTGCAACCCCAGTGTTGCCAGTGCACTCTCTGGACTCACTGCACTGCATCCCCAGTATTGCCAGTGCACTCTCTGGACTCACTGCACTGCATCCCCAGTGGTGCCAGTGCACTCTCTGGACTCACTTCAGTGCATCCCTAGTGGTGCCAGAGCACTCTCTGGACTCACTGCACTGCATCCCCAGTGGTGCCAGTGCACTCTCTGGACTCACTGCACTGCAGCCCCAGTGGTGCCAGTGCACTCTCTGGACTCACTGCACTGCATACCCAGTATTGCCAGTGCACTCTCTGGACTCACTGCAGTGCATCCCCAGTGCTGCCAGTGCACTCTCTGGACTCACTGCACTGCATCCCCAGTGGTGCCAGTGCACTCTCTGGACTCACTGCACTGCATGTCCAGTGGTGCCAGTGCACTCTCTGGACTCACTGCACTGCATCCCCAGTGGTGCCAGTGCACTCACTGGACTCACTGCAGTGCATTCCCTCTGGTGCCAGTGCACTCTCTGGACTCACTGCACTGCATCCCCAGTGGTGCCAGTGCACTCTCTGGACTCACTGCAGTGCATCCCCAGTGGTGCCAGTGCACTCTCTGGACTCACTGCAGTGCATCACCAGTGGTGCCAGTGCACTCTCTGGACTCACTGCAGTGCATCCCCAGTGGTGCCAGTGCACTCTCTGGACTCACTGCAGTGCATCCCCAGTGGTGCCAGTGCACTGTCTGGACTCACTGCACTGCATCCCCAGTGGTGCCAGAGCACTCTCTGGACTCACTGCACTGCATCCTCTGTGCTGCCAGTGCACTCTCTGGACTCACTGCACTGCATCCCCAGTGGTGCCAGTGCACTCTCTGGACTCACTGTACTGCATCCCCAGTGGAGCGCGTGCACTCTCTGGACTCACTGAAGTGCATCCCCAGTGGTGCCAGTGCACTCTCTGGACTCACTGCACTGCATCCCCAGTGGTGCTAGTGCACTCTGTGGACTCACTGCAGTGCATCCCCAGTGGTGCCAGTGCACTCTCTGGACTCACTGAAGGGCATCCTCAGTGGTGGCAGTGCACTCTCTGGACTCACTGCAGTGCATCCCCCGTGGTGCCAGTACACTCACAGGACTGACTGCACTGCATCCCCAGTGGTGCCAGTGCACTCTCTGGACTCACTGCACTGCATCCCCAGTGGTGCCAGTGCACTCTCTGGACTCACTGCAGTGCATCCCCAGTGGTGCCAGAGCACTCTCTGGACTCACTGCAGTGCATCCCCAGTGGTGCCAGTGCACTCTCTGGACTCACTGCAGTGCATCCCCAGTGGTGCCAGTGCACTCTCTGGACTCACTGCAGTGCATCCCCAGTGGTGCCAGTGCACTCTCTGGACTCCCGGTACCGCATCCCCAGTGGTGCCAGTGCACTCTCTGGGCTCACTGCAGTGCATCCCCAGTGGTGCCAGTGCACTCTCTTGACTCACTGCACTGCATCCCCAGTGGTGCCAGTGCACTCACTGGATTCACTGCACTGCATCCCCAGTGGTGCTAGTGCACTCTCTGGACTCACTGCACTGCATCCCCAGTGGTACCAGTGCACTCTCTGGACTCACTGAAGTGCATTCTCAGTGGTGCCAGTGCAGTCTGTGGACTCACTGCAGTGCATCCCCAGTGGTGCCAGTGCGCTCTCTGGACTCACTGCAGTGCATCCCCTTGGTGCCAGTGCACTCTCTGGACTCACTGCACTGCATCCCCAGTGGTGCCAGTGCACTCTCTGGACTCACTGCACTGCATCCCCAGTGGTGCCAGCGCACTCTCTGGACTCACTGCACTGCATCCCCAGTGGTGCCAGTGCACTCTCTGGACTCACTGCAGTGCATCCCCAGTGGTGCCAGTGCACTCTCTGGACTCACTGCACTGCATCCCCAGTGGTTCCAGTGCACTCTGTGGACTCACTGCAGTGCATCCCCAGTGGTGCCAGTGCACTCTCTGGACTCACTGCACTGCATCCCCAGTGGTGCCAATGCACTCTCTGGACTCACTGTACTGCATCATCAGTGGTGCCAGTGCACTCCCTGGACTCACTGAAGTGCATCCCCAGTGGTGCCAGTGCACTCTCTGGAGTCACTGCACTGCATCCCCAGTGGTGCTAGTGCCTTCTGTGGACTCACTGCAGTGCATCCCCAGTGGTGCCAGTGCACTCTCTGGACTCACTGAAGGGCATTCTCAGTGGTGCCAGTGCACTCTCTGGACTCACTGCAGTGCATCCCCAGTGGTGCCAGTACACTCACTGGACTGACTGCACTGCATCCCCAGTGGTGCCAGTGCACTCTCTGGACTCACCGCACCACATCCCCAGTGGTGCCAGTGCACTCTCTGGAGTAACTGCAGTGCATCACCAGTGGTGCCAGTGCACTCTCTGGACTCACTGCACTGCATTCCCAGTGGTGCTAGTTCACTCTCTGGACTCACTGCAGTGCATCCCCAGTGGTGCCAGTGCACTCTCTGGACTCACTGAAGTGCATTCTCAGTGGTGCCAGTGCACTCTGTGGACTCACTGCAGTGCATCCCCAGTGGTGCCAGTGCGCTCTCTGGACTCACTGCAGTGCATCCCCAGTGGTGCCAGTGCACTCTCTGGACTCACTGCAGTGCATCCCCACTGGTGCCAGTGCACTCACTGGATTCACTGCACTACATTCCCAGTGGTGCTAGTTCACTCTCTGGACTCACTGCAGTGCATCCCAAGTGGTGCTAGTGCACTCTTTGGACTCACTGAAGTGCATTCTCAGTGGTGCCAGTGCACTCACTGGACTCACTGCAGTGCATCCCCAGTGGTGCCAGTGCACTGTCTGGACTCACTGCACTGCATCCCCAGTGGTGCCAGAGCACTCTCTGGACTCACTGCACTGCATCCTCTGTGCTGCCAGTGCACTCTCTGGACTCACTGCACTGCATCCCCAGTGGTGCCAGTGCACTCTCTGGACTCACTGTACTGCATCCCCAGTGGAGCGCGTGCACTCTCTGGACTCACTGAAGTGCATCCCCAGTGGTGCCAGTGCACTCTCTGGACTCACTGCACTGCATCCCCAGTGGTGCTAGTGCACTCTGTGGACTCACTGCAGTGCATCCCCAGTGGTGCCAGTGCACTCTCTGGACTCACTGAAGGGCATCCTCAGTGGTGGCAGTGCACTCTCTGGACTCACTGCAGTGCATCCCCCGTGGTGCCAGTACACTCACAGGACTGACTGCACTGCATCCCCAGTGGTGCCAGTGCACTCTCTGGACTCACTGCACTGCATCCCCAGTGGTGCCAGTGCACTCTCTGGACTCACTGCACTGCATCCCCAGTGGTGCCAGAGCACTCTCTGGACTCACTGCAGTGCATCCCCAGTGGTGCCAGTGCACTCACTGGACTCACTGCAGTGCATCCCCAGTGGTGCCAGTGCACTCTCTGGACTCACTGCAGTGCATCCCCAGTGGTGCCAGTGCACTCTCTGGACTCCCGGTACCGCATCCCCAGTGGTGCCAGTGCACTCTCTGGGCTCACTGCAGTGCATCCCCAGTGGTGCCAGTGCACTCTCTTGACTCACTGCACTGCATCCCCAGTGGTGCCAGTGCACTCACTGGATTCACTGCACTGCATCCCCAGTGGTGCTAGTGCACTCTCTGGACTCACTGCACTGCATCCCCAGTGGTACCAGTGCACTCTCTGGACTCACTGAAGTGCATTCTCAGTGGTGCCAGTGCAGTCTGTGGACTCACTGCAGTGCATCCCCAGTGGTGCCAGTGCGCTCTCTGGACTCACTGCAGTGCATCCCCTTGGTGCCAGTGCACTCTCTGGACTCACTGCACTGCATCCCCAGTGGTGCCAGTGCACTCTCTGGACTCACTGCACTGCATCCCCAGTGGTGCCAGCGCACTCTCTGGACTCACTGCACTGCATCCCCAGTGGTGCCAGTGCACTCTCTGGACTCACTGCAGTGCATCCCCAGTGGTGCCAGTGCACTCTCTGGACTCACTGCACTGCATCCCCAGTGGTTCCAGTGCACTCTGTGGACTCACTGCAGTGCATCCCCAGTGGTGCCAGTGCACTCTCTGGACTCACTGCACTGCATCCCCAGTGGTGCCAATGCACTCTCTGGACTCACTGTACTGCATCATCAGTGGTGCCAGTGCACTCCCTGGACTCACTGAAGTGCATCCCCAGTGGTGCCAGTGCACTCTCTGGAGTCACTGCACTGCATCCCCAGTGGTGCTAGTGCCTTCTGTGGACTCACTGCAGTGCATCCCCAGTGGTGCCAGTGCACTCTCTGGACTCACTGAAGGGCATTCTCAGTGGTGCCAGTGCACTCTCTGGACTCACTGCAGTGCATCCCCAGTGGTGCCAGTACACTCACTGGACTGACTGCACTGCATCCCCAGTGGTGCCAGTGCACTCTCTGGACTCACCGCACCACATCCCCAGTGGTGCCAGTGCACTCTCTGGAGTAACTGCAGTGCATCACCAGTGGTGCCAGTGCACTCTCTGGACTCACTGCACTGCATTCCCAGTGGTGCTAGTTCACTCTCTGGACTCACTGCAGTGCATCCCCAGTGGTGCCAGTGCACTCTCTGGACTCACTGAAGTGCATTCTCAGTGGTGCCAGTGCACTCTGTGGACTCACTGCAGTGCATCCCCAGTGGTGCCAGTGCGCTCTCTGGACTCACTGCAGTGCATCCCCAGTGGTGCCAGTGCACTCTCTGGACTCACTGCAGTGCATCCCCACTGGTGCCAGTGCACTCACTGGATTCACTGCACTACATTCCCAGTGGTGCTAGTTCACTCTCTGGACTCACTGCAGTGCATCCCAAGTGGTGCTAGTGCACTCTTTGGACTCACTGAAGTGCATTCTCAGTGGTGCCAGTGCACTCACTGGACTCACTGCAGTGCATCCCCAGTGGTGCCAGTGCGCTCTCTGGACTCACTGAAGTGCATTCTCAGTGGTGCCAGTGCACTCTCTGGACTCACTGCAGTGCATCCCCAGTGGTGCCAGTACACTCTCTGGACTCACTGCACTGCATCCCCAGTGGTGCTAGTGCACTCTGTGGACTCAATGCAGTGCATCCCCAGTGGTGCCAGTGCACTCTCTGGACTCACTGAAGGGCATTCTCAGTGGTGCCAGTGCACTCTCTGGACTCACTGCAGTGCATCACCAGTGGTGCCAGTGCACTCTCTGGACTCACCGCACCGCATCCCCAGTGGTGCCAGTGCACTCTCTGGAGTAACTGCAGTGCATCACCAGTGGTGCCAGTGCACTCTCTGGACTCACTGCACTGCATCCCCAGTGGTGCCAGTGCACTCTCTGGACTCACTGCACTGCATCCCCAGTGGTGCCAGAGTACTCTCTGGACTCACTGCACTGCATCCCCAGTGCTGCCTGTGCACTCTCTGGACTCACTGCACTGCATCCCCAGTGGTGCCACTGCACTCTCTGGACTCACTGCACTGCATCCCCAGTGGTGCCAGTGCACTCCCTGCACTCACTGCACTGCATCCCCAGTGGTGCCAGTGCACTCACTGGACTCACTGCAGTGCATTCCCTCTGGTGCCAGTGCACTCTCTGGACTCACTGCAGTGCATCCCCAGTGGTGCCAGTGCACTCTCTTGACTCACTGCAGTGCATCCCCAGTGGTGCCAGTGCACTCTCTGGACTCACTGCAGTGCATCCCCAGTGGTGCCAGTGCACTCTCTGGACTCACTGAAGTGCATCCCCCGTGGTGCCAGTGCGATCTCTGGACTCACTGCACTGCATTCCCAGTGGTGCCAGTGCACACTCTGGACTCACTGCACTGCATACCCAGTGGTGCCAGAGCACTCTCTGGACTCACTGCACTGCATCCCCAGTGGAGCCAGTGCACTCTCTGGACTCACTGCACTGCATCCCCAGTGGTGCCAGTGCACTCTGTGGACTCACTGCAGTGCATCCCCAGTGGAGCCCGTGCACTCTCTGGACTCACTGAAGTGCATCCCCAGTGGTGCCAGTGCACTCTCTGGACTCACTGCACTGCATCCCCAGTGGTGCCAGTGCACTCTGTGGACTCACTGCAGTGCATCCCCAGTGGTGCCAGTGCACTCTCTGGACTCACTGAAGTGCATTCTCAGTGGTTCCAGTGCACTCTCTGGACTCACTGCAGTGCATCCCCAGTGGTGCCAGTACACTCACTGGACTGACTGCACTGCATCCCCAGTGGTGCTAGTGCAGTCTCTGCACTCACTGCACTGCATCGCCAGTGGTGCCAGAGCACTCTCTGGACTCACTGCAGTGCATCCCCAGTGGTGCCAGTGCACTCTCTGGACTCACTGTACTGCATCCCCAGTGGTGCCAGTGCACTCTGTGGACTCACTGCTGTGCATCCCCATTGGTGCCAGTGCACTCTCTGGACTCACTGCACTGCATCCCCAGTGGTGCCAGTGCACTCTCTGGACTCACTGCACTGCATCCCCAGTGGTGCAAGTGCACTCTCTGGACTCACTGCAGTGCATCCCCAGTGGTGCCAATGCACTCTCTGGACTCACTGCAGTGCATCCCCAGTGGTGCCAGTACACTCACTGGACTTACTGCACTGCATCCCCAGTGGTGCCAGTGCAGTCTCTGCACTCACTGAAGTGCATCCCCAGTGGTGCCAGTGAACTCTCTGGACTCACTGCAGTACGTCCCCAGTGGTGCCAGTGCACTCTCTGGACTCACTGCACTGCATCCCCAGTGGTGCCAGTGCACTCTCTGGACTCACTGCACTGCATCCCCAGTGGTGCCAGTGCACTCTCTGGACTCACTGCACTGCATCTCCAATGGTGCCAGTGCACTCTCTGGACTCACTGCACTGCATCCCCAGTGGAGCCAGTGCACTCTCTGGACTCACTGAAGTGCATCCCCAGTGGTGCCAGTGCACTCTCTGGACTCACTGCACTGCATCCCCAGTGGTGCCAGTGCACTCTCTGGACTCACTGCACTGCATCCCCAGTGGTGCAAGTGCACTCTCTGGACTCACTGCAGTGCATCCCAAGTGGTGCCAATGCACTCTCTGGACTCACTGCAGTGCATCCCCAGTGGTGCCAGTACACTCACTGGACTCACTGCACTGCATCCCCAGTGCTGCCAGTGCAGTCTCTGCACTCACTGAAGTGCATCTCCAGTGGTGCCAGTGAACTCTCTGGACTCACTGCAGTGCATCCCCAGTGGTGCCAGTGCACTCTCTGGACTCACTGCACTGCATCCCCAGTGGTGCCAGTGCACTCTCTGGACTCACTGCACTGCATCCCCAGTGGTGCCAGTGCACTCTCTGGACTCACTGCAGTGCATCTCCAATGGTGCCAGTGCACTCTCTGGACTCACTGCACTGCATCCCCAGTGGTGCCAATGCACTCTCTGGACTCACTGCTGTGCATCCCCAGTGGTGCCAGTGCACTCTCTGGACTCACTGCACTGCATCTCCAATGGTGCCAATGCACTCTCTGGACTCACTGTACTGCATCCCCAGTGGTGCCAGTGCACTCTCTTGACTCACTGCACTGCATCCCCAGTGGTGCCAGTGCACTCACTGGATTCACTGCACTGCATCCCCAGTGGTGCTAGTGCACTCTCTGGACTCACTGCAGTGCATCCCCAGTGGTACCAGTGCACTCTCTGGACTCACTGAAGTGCATTCTCAGTGGTGCCAGTGCACTCTGTGGACTCACTGCAGTGCATCCCCAGTGGTGCCAGTGCGCTCTCTGGACTCACTGCAGTGCATCCCCAGTGGTGCCAGTGCACTCTCTGGACTCACTGCACTGCATCCCCAGTGCTGCCAGTGCACTCTCTGGACTCACTGCACTGCATCCCCAGTGGTGCCAGTGCACTCTCTGGACTCACTGCACTGCATCCCCAGTGGTGCCAGTGCACTCTCTGGACTCACTACAGTGAATCCCCGGTGGTGCCAGTGCACTCTCTGGACTCACTGCACTGCATCCCAAGTGGTGCCAGTGCACTCTCTGGAGTCACTGCACTGCATCCCCAGTGGTGCCAGTGCACTCTCTCGAGTCACTGCACTACATCCCCAGTGGTGCCAGTGCACTCACTGGACTCACTGTACTGCATCATCAGTGGTGCCAGTGCACTCTCTGGACTCACTGCAGTGCATCCCCAGTGGTGCCAGTGCACTCTCTGGACTCACTGTACTGCATCCCCAGTGGTGCCAGTGCACTCTCTGGACTCACTGCAGTGCATCCCCAGTGGTGCCAGTGCACTCTCTGGACTCACTGCACTGCATCCCAAGTGGTGCCAGTGCACTCTCTGGAGTCACTGCACTGCATCCCCAGTGGTGCCAGTGCACTCTCTCGAGTCACTGCACTACATCCCCAGTGGTGCCAGTGCACTCACTGGACTCACTGTACTGCATCATCAGTGGTGCCAGTGCACTCTCTGGACTCACTGCAGTGCATTCCCAGTGGTGCCAGTGCACTCTCTGGACTCACTGCACTGCATCCCCAGTGGTGCCAGTGCACTCTCTGGACTCACTGCACTGCATCCCCAGTGGTGCAAGTGCACTCTCTGGACTCACTGCAGTGCATCCCAAGTGGTGCCAATGCACTCTCTGGACTCACTGCAGTGCATCCCCAGTGGTGCCAGTACACTCACTGGACTCACTGCACTGCATCCCCAGTGGTGCCAGTGCAGTCTCTGCACTCACTGAAGTGCATCCCCAGTGGTGCCAGTGAACTCTCTGGACTCACTGCAGTGCATCCCCAGTGGTGCCAGTGCACTCTCTGGACTCACTGCACTGCATCCCCAGTGGTGCCAGTGCACTCTCTGGACTCACTGCACTGCATCTCCAATGGTGCCAGTGCACTCTCTGGACTCACTGCACTGCATCCCCAGTGGAGCCAGTGCACTCTCTGGACTCACTGAAGTGCATCCCCATTGGTGCCAGTGCACTCTCTGGACTCACTGCACTGCATCCCCAGTGGTGCCAGTGCACTCTCTGGACTCACTGCACTGCATCCCCAGTGGTGCCAGTGCAGTCTCTGGACTCACTGCAGTGCATCCCCAGTGGTGCCAATGCACTCTCTGGACTCACTGTACTGCATCATCAGTGGTGCCAGTACACTCACTGGACTCACTGCACTGCATCCCCAGTGGTGCCAGTGCAGTCTCTGCACTCACTGAAGTGCATCTCCAGTGGTGCCAGTGAACTCTCTGGACTCACTGCAGTGCATCCCCAGTGGTGCCAGTGCACTCTCTGGACTCACTGCAGTGCATCCCAAGTGGTGCCAATGCACTCTCTGGACTCACTGCAGTGCATCCCCAGTGGTGCCAGTACACTCACTGGACTTACTGCACTGCATCCCCAGTGGTGCCAGTGCAGTCTCTGCACTCACTGAAGTGCATCCCCAGTGGTGCCAGTGAACTCTCTGGACTCACTGCAGTGCGTCCCCAGTGGTGCCAGTGCACTCTCTGGACTCACTGCACTGCATCCCCAGTGGTGCCAGTGCACTCTCTGGACTCACTGCAGTGCATCCCCAGTGGTGCCAGTGCACTCTCTGGACTCACTGCACTGCATCCCAAGTGGTGCCAGTGCACTCTCTGGAGTCACTGTACTGCATCCCCAGTGGTGCCAGTGCACTCTCTCGAGTCACTGCACTACATCCCCAGTGGTGCCAGTGCACTCACTGGACTCACTGTACTGCATCATCAGTGGTGCCAGTGCACTCTCTGGACTCACTGCAGTGCATCCCCAGTGGTGCCAGTGCACTCTCTGGACTCACTGCACTGCATCCCCAGTGGTGCCAGTGCACTCTCTGGACTCACTGCACTGCATCCCCAGTGGTGCAAGTGCACTCTCTGGACTCACTGCAGTGCATCCCAAGTGGTGCCAATGCACTCTCTGGACTCACTGCAGTGCATCCCCAGTGGTGCCAGTACACTCACTGGACTCACTGCACTGCATCCCCAGTGGTGCCAGTGCAGTCTCTGCACTCACTGAAGTGCATCCCCAGTGGTGCCAGTGAACTCTCTGGACTCACTGCAGTGCATCCCCAGTGGTGCCAGTGCACTCTCTGGACTCACTGCACTGCATCCCCAGTGGTGCCAGTGCACTCTCTGGACTCACTGCAGTGCATCCCCAGTGGTGCCAGTGCACTCTCTGGACTCACTGCACTGCATCTCCAATGGTGCCAGTGCACTCTCTGGACTCACTGCACTGCATCCCCAGTGGAGCCAGTGCACTCTCTGGACTCACTGAAGTGCATCCCCATTGGTGCCAGTGCACTCTCTGGACTCACTGCACTGCATCCCCAGTGGTGCCAGTGCACTCTCTGGACTCACTGCACTGCATCCCCGGTGGTGCAAGTGCACTCTCTGGACTCACTGCAGTGCATCCCCAGTGGTGCCAATGCACTCTCTGGACTCACTGTACTGCATCATCAGTGGTGCCAGTACACTCACTGGACTCACTGCACTGCATCCCCAGTGGTGCCAGTGCAGTCTCTGCACTCACTGCACTGCATCCCCAGTGGTGCCAGTGCACTCTCTGGAC
The DNA here is from genome assembly GCF_964034855.1 of Anser brachyrhynchus. Classification (NCBI taxonomy): domain Eukaryota; kingdom Metazoa; phylum Chordata; class Aves; order Anseriformes; family Anatidae; genus Anser; species Anser brachyrhynchus. The sequence continues at coordinate 94,071 of NW_027664064.1, forward strand.
TCACTGCACTGCATCCCCAGTGGTGCCAGTGCACTCTCTGGACTCACTGCACTGCATCCCCAGTGGTGCCAGTGCACTCTCTGGACTCACTGCACTGCATCCCAAGTGGTGCCAGTGCACTCTCTGGAGTCACTGCACTGCATCCCCAGTGGTGCCAGTGCACTCTCTCGAGTCACTGCACTACATCCCCAGTGGTGCCAGTGCACTCACTGGACTCACTGTACTGCATCATCAGTGGTGCCAGTGCACTCTGTGGATTCACTGCTGTGCATCCCCATTGGTGCCAGTGCACTCTCTGGACTCACTGCACTGCATCCCCAGTGGTGCCAGTGCACTCTCTGGACTCACTGCACTGCATCCCCAGTGGTGCAAGTGCACTCTCTGGACTCACTGCAGTGCATCCCAAGTGGTGCCAATGCACTCTCTGGACTCACTGCAGTGCATCCCCAGTGGTGCCAGTACACTCACTGGACTTACTGCACTGCATCCCCAGTGGTGCCAGTGCAGTCTCTGCACTCACTGAAGTGCATCCCCAGTGGTGCCAGTGAACTCTCTGGACTCACTGCAGTGCGTCCCCAGTGGTGCCAGTGCACTCTCTGGACTCACTGCACTGCATCCCCAGTGGTGCCAGTGCACTCTCTGGACTCACTGCACTGCATCCCCAGTGGTGCCAGTGCACTCTCTGGACTCACTGCACTGCGTCTCCAATGGTGCCAGTGCACTCTCTGGACTCACTGCACTGCATCCCCAGTGGAGCCAGTGCACTCTCTGGACTCCCTGAAGTGCATCCCCAGTGGTGCCAGTGCACTCTCTGGACTCACTGCACTGCATCCCCAGTGGTGCCAGTGCACTCTCTGGACTCACTGCACTGCATCCCCAGTGGTGCAAGTGCACTCTCTGGACTCACTGCAGTGTATCCTAAGTGGTGCCAATGCACTCTCTGGACTCACTGCAGTGCATCCCCAGTGGTGCCAGTACACTCTCTGGACTCAATGCACTGCATCCCCAGTGGTGCCAGTGCAGTCTCTGCACTCACTGAAGTGCATCTCCAGTGGTGCCAGTGAACTCTCTGGACTCACTGCAGTGCATCCCCAGTGGTGCCAGTGCACTCTCTGGACTCACTGCACTGCATCCCCAGTGGTGCCAGTGCACTCTCTGGACTCACTGCACTGCATCCCCAGTGGTGCCAGTGCACTCTCTGGACTCACTGCAGTGCATCTCCAATGGTGCCAGTGCACTCTCGGGACTCACTGCACTGCATCCCCAGTGGTGCCAATGCACTCTCTGGACTCACTGCTGTGCATCCCCAGTGGTGCCAGTGCACTCTCTGGACTCACTGTACTGCATCTCCAATGGTGCCAATGCACTCTCTGGACTCACTGTACTGCATCCCCAGTGGTGCCAGTGCACTCTCTTGACTCACTGCACTGCATCCCCAGTGGTGCCAGTGCACTCACTGGATTCACTGCACTGCATCCCCAGTGGTGCTAGTGCACTCTCTGGACTCACTGCAGTGCATCCCCAGTGGTACCAGTGCACTCTCTGGACTCACTGAAGTGCATTCTCAGTGGTGCCAGTGCACTCTGTGGACTCACTGCAGTGCATCCCCAGTGGTGCCAGTGCGCTCTCTGGACTCACTGCAGTGCATCCCCAGTGGTGCCAGTGCACTCTCTGGACTCACTGCACTGCATCCCCAGTGCTGCCAGTGCACTCTCTGGACTCACTGCACTGCATCCCCAGTGGTGCCAGTGCACTCTCTGGACTCACTGCACTGCATCCCCAGTGGTGCCAGTGCACTCTCTGGACTCACTACAGTGAATCCCCAGTGGTGCCAGTGCACTCTCTGGACTCACTGCACTGCATCCCCAGTGGTACCAGTGCACTCTGTGGACTCACTGCAGTGCATCCCCAGTGCTGCCAGTGCACTCTCTGGACTCACTGCACTGCATCCCCAGTGGTGCCAATGCACTCTCTGGACTCACTGCACTGCATCCCCAGTGGTGCCAGTGCACTCTCTGGACTCACTGCACTGCATCCCAAGTGGTGCCAGTGCACTCTCTGGAGTCACTGCACTGCATCCCCAGTGGTGCCAGTGCACTCTCTCGAGTCACTGCACTACATCCCCAGTGGTGCCAGTGCACTCACTGGACTCACTGTACTGCATCATCAGTGGTGCCAGTGCACTCTCTGGACTCACTGCAGTGCATCCCCAGTGGTGCCAGTGCACTCTCTGGACTCACTGCACTGCATCCCCAGTGGTGCCAGTGCACTCTCTGGACTCACTGCAGTGCATCCCCAGTGGTGCCAGTGCACTCTCTGGACTCACTGCACTGCATCCCCAGTGGTGCCAATGCACTCTCTGCACTCACTGAAGTGCATCCCCAGTGGTGCCAGTGAACTCTCTGGACTCACTGCAGTGCATCCCCAGTGGTGCCAGTGCACTCTCTGGACTCACTGCACTGCATCCCCAGTGGTGCCAGTGCACTCTCTGGACTCAATGCACTGCATCTCCAATGGTGCCAGTGCACTCTCTGGACTCACTGCACTGCATCCCCAGTGGAGCCAGTGCACTCTCTGGACTCACTGAAGTGCATCCCCATTGGTGCCAGTGCACTCTCTGGACTCACTGCACTGCATCCCCAGTGGTGCCAGTGCACTCTCTGGACTCACTGCACTGCATCCCCAGTGGTGCAAGTGCACTCTCTGGACTCACTGCAGTGCATCCCCAGTGGTGCCAATGCACTCTCTGGACTCACTGTACTGCATCATCAGTGGTGCCAGTACACTCACTGGACTCACTGCACTGCATCCCCAGTGGTGCCAGTGCAGTCTCTGCACTCACTGAAGTGCATCTCCAGTGGTGCCAGTGAACTCTCTGGACTCACTGCAGTGCATCCCCAGTGGTGCCAGTGCACTCTCTGGACTCACTGCAGTGCATCCCCAGTGGTGCCAATGCACTCTCTGGACTCACTGCAGTGCATCCCCAGTGGTGCCAGTACACTCACTGGACTTACTGCACTGCATCCCCAGTGGTGCCAGTGCAGTCTCTGCACTCACTGAAGTGCATCCCCAGTGGTGCCAGTGAACTCTCTGGACTCACTGCAGTGAATCCCCAGTGGTGCCAGTGCACTCTCTGGACTCACTGCACTGCATCCCCAGTGGTGCCAGTGCACTCTCTGGACTCACTGCAGTGCATCCCCAGTGGTGCCAGTGCACTCTCTGGACTCACTGCACTGCATCCCAAGTGGTGCCAGTGCACTCTCTGGAGTCACTGCACTGCATCCCCAGTGGTGCCAGTGCACTCTCTCGAGTCACTGCACTACATCCCCAGTGGTGCCAGTGCACTCACTGGACTCACTGTACTGCATCATCAGTGGTGCCAGTGCACTCTCTGGACTCACTGCAGTGCATCCCCAGTGGTGCCAGTGCACTCTCTGGACTCACTGCACTGCATCCCCAGTGGTGCCAGTGCACTCTCTGGACTCACTGCACTGCATCCCCAGTGGTGCAAGTGCACTCTCTGGACTCACTGCAGTGCATCCCAAGTGGTGCCAATGCACTCTCTGGACTCACTGCAGTGCATCCCCAGTGGTGCCAGTACACTCACTGGACTCACTGCACTGCATCCCCAGTGGTGCCAGTGCAGTCTCTGCACTCACTGAAGTGCATCCCCAGTGGTGCCAGTGAACTCTCTGGACTCACTGCTGTGCATCCCCAGTGGTGCCAGTGCACTCTCTGGACTCACTGCACTGCATCCCCAGTGGTGCCAGTGCACTCTCTGGACTCACTGCACTGCATCCCCAGTGGTGCCAGTGCACTCTCTGGACTCACTGCACTGCATCTCCAATGGTGCCAGTGCACTCTCTGGACTCACTGCACTGCATCCCCAGTGGAGCCAGTGCACTCTCTGGACTCACTGAAGTGCATCCCCATTGGTGCCAGTGCACTCTCTGGACTCACTGCACTGCATCCCCAGTGGTGCCAGTGCACTCTCTGGACTCACTGCACTGCATCCCCGGTGGTGCAAGTGCACTCTCTGGACTCACTGCACTGCATCCCCAGTGGTGCCAATGCACTCTCTGGACTCACTGTACTGCATCATCAGTGGTGCCAGTACACTCACTGGACTCACTGCACTGCATCCCCAGTGGTGCCAGTGCAGTCTCTGCACTCACTGCACTGCATCCCCAGTGGTGCCAGTGCACTCTCTGGACTCACTGCACTGCATCCCCAGTGGTGCCAGTGCACTCTCTGGACTCACTGCACTGCATCCCCAGTGGTGCCAGTGCACTCTCTGGACTCACTGCACTGCATCCCAAGTGGTGCCAGTGCACTCTCTGGAGTCACTGCACTGCATCCCCAGTGGTGCCAGTGCACTCTCTCGAGTCACTGCACTACATCCCCAGTGGTGCCAGTGCACTCACTGGACTCACTGTACTGCATCATCAGTGGTGCCAGTGCACTCTGTGGATTCACTGCTGTGCATCCCCATTGGTGCCAGTGCACTCTCTGGACTCACTGCACTGCATCCCCAGTGGTGCCAGTGCACTCTCTGGACTCACTGCACTGCATCCCCAGTGGTGCAAGTGCACTCTCTGGACTGACTGCAGTGCATCCCAAGTGGTGCCAATGCACTCTCTGGACTCACTGCAGTGCATCCCCAGTGGTGCCAGTACACTCACTGGACTTACTGCACTGCATCCCCAGTGGTGCCAGTGCAGTCTCTGCACTCACTGAAGTGCATCCCCAGTGGTGCCAGTGAACTCTCTGGACTCACTGCAGTGCGTCCCCAGTGGTGCCAGTGCACTCTCTGGACTCACTGCACTGCATCCCCAGTGGTGCCAGTGCACTCTCTGGACTCACTGCACTGCGTCTCCAATGGTGCCAGTGAACTCTCTGGACTCACTGCACTGCATCCCCAGTGGAGCCAGTGCACTCTCTGGACTCCCTGAAGTGCATCCCCAGTGGTGCCAGTGCACTCTCTGGACTCACTGCACTGCATCCCCAGTGGTGCCAGTGCACTCTCTGGACTCACTGCACTGCATCCCCAGTGGTGCAAGTGCACTCTCTGGACTCACTGCAGTGTATCCCAAGTGGTGCCAATGCACTCTCTGGACTCACTGCAGTGCATCCCCAGTGGTGCCAGTACACTCTCTGGACTCACTGCACTGCATCGCCAGTGGTGCCAGTGCAGTCTCTGGAGTCACTGCACTGCATCTCCAGTGGTGCCAGTGAACTCTCTGGACTCACTGCAGTGCATCACCAGTGGTGCCAGTGCACTCTCTGGACTCACTGCACTGCATCCCCAGTGGTGCCAGTGCACTCTCTGGACTCACTGCACTGCATCCCCAGTGGTGCCAGTGCACTCTCTGGACTCACTGCAGTGCATCTCCAATGGTGCCAGTGCACTCTCGGGACTCACTGCACTGCATCCCCAGTGGTGCCAATGCACTCTCTGGACTCACTGCTGTGCATCCCCAGTGGTGCCAGTGCACTCTCTGGACTCACTGCACTGCATCTCCAATGGTGCCAATGCACTCTCTGGACTCACTGTACTGCATCCCCAGTGGTGCCAGTGCACTCTCTTGACTCACTGCACTGCATCCCCAGTGGTGCCAGTGCACTCACTGGATTCACTGCACTGCATCCCCAGTGGTGCTAGTGCACTCTCTGGACTCACTGCAGTGCATCCCCAGTGGTACCAGTGCACTCTCTGGACTCACTGAAGTGCATTCTCAGTGGTGCCAGTGCACTCTGTGGACTCACTGCAGTGCATCCCCAGTGGTGCCAGTGCGCTCTCTGGACTCACTGCAGTGCATCCCCAGTGGTGCCAGTGCACTCTCTGGACTCACTGCACTGCATCCCCAGTGCTGCCAGTGCACTCTCTGGACTCACTGCACTGCATCCCCAGTGGTGCCAGTGCACTCTCTGGACTCACTGCACTGCATCCCCAGTGCTGCCAGTGCACTCTCTGGACTCACTACAGTGAATCCCCAATGGTGCCAGTGCACTCTCTGGACTCACTGCACTGCATCCCCAGTGGTACCAGTGCACTCTGTGGACTCACTGCAGTGCATCCCCAGTGCTGCCAGTGCACTCTCTGGACTCACTGCACTGCATCACCATTGGTGCCAATGCACTCTCTGGACTCACTGCACTGCATCCCCAGTGGTGCCAGTGCACTCTCTGGACTCACTGCACTGCATCCCAAGTGGTGCCAGTGCACTCTCTGGAGTCACTGCACTGCATCCCCAGTGGTGCCAGTGCACTCTCTCGAGTCACTGCACTACATCCCCAGTGGTGCCAGTGCACTCACTGGACTCACTGTACTGCATCATCAGTGGTGCCAGTGCACTCTCTGGACTCACTGCAGTGCATCCCCAGTGGTGCCAGTGCACTCTCTGGACTCACTGCACTGCATCCCCAGTGGTGCCAGTGCACTCTCTGGACTCACTGCAGTGCATCCCCAGTGGTGCCAGTGCACTCTCTGGACTCACTGCACTGCATCCCAAGTGGTGCCAGTGCACTCTCTGGAGTCACTGCACTGCATCCCCAGTGGTGCCAGTGCACTCTCTCGAGTCACTGCACTACATCCCCAGTGGTGCCAGTGCACTCACTGGACTCACTGTACTGCATCATCAGTGGTGCCAGTGCACTCTCTGGACTCACTGCAGTGCATCCCCAGTGGTGCCAGTGCACTCTCTGGACTCACTGCACTGCATCCCCAGTGGTGCAAGTGCACTCTCTGGACTCACTGCAGTGCATCCCAAGTGGTGCCAATGCACTCTCTGGACTCACTGCACTGCATCCCCAGTGGTGCCAGTGCACTCTCTGGACTCACTGCACTGCATCCCCAGTGGTGCAAGTGCACTCTCTGGACTCACTGCAGTGCATCCCAAGTGGTGCCAATGCACTCTCTGGACTCACTGCAGTGCATCCCCAGTGGTGCCAGTACACTCACTGGACTCACTGCTGTGCATCCCCAGTGGTGCCAGTGCAGTCTCTGCACTCACTGAAGTGCATCCCCAGTGGTGCCAGTGAACTCTCTGGACTCACTGCAGTGCATCCCCAGTGGTGCCAGTGCACTCTCTGGACTCACTGCACTGCATCCCCAGTGGTGCCAGTGCACTCTCTGGACTCACTGCACTGCATCCCCAGTGGTGCCAGTGCACTCTCTGGACTCACTGCACTGCATCTCCAATGGTGCCAGTGCACTCTCTGGACTCACTGCACTGCATCCCCAGTGGAGCCAGTGCACTCTCTGGACTCACTGAAGTGCATCCCCATTGGTGCCAGTGCACTCTCTGGACTCACTGCACTGCATCCCCAGTGGTGCCAGTGCACTCTCTGGACTCACTGCACTGCATCCCCAGTGGTGCCAATGCACTCTCTGGACTCACTGTACTGCATCATCAGTGGTGCCAGTACACTCACTGGACTCACTGCACTGCATCCCCAGTGGTGCCAGTGCAGTCTCTGCACTCACTGAAGTGCATCTCCAGTGGTGCCAGTGAACTCTCTGGACTCACTGCAGTGCATACCCAGTGGTGCCAGTGCACTCTCTGGACTCACTGCACTGCATCCCCAGTGGTGCCAGTGCACTCTCTGGACTCACTGCACTGCATCCCCAGTGGTGCCAGTGCACTCTCTGGACTCACTGCACTGCATCCCCAGTGGTGCCAGTGCACTCTCTGGACTCACTGCACTGCATCCCCAGTGGTGCCAGTGCACTCTCTGGAGTCACTGCACTGCATCCCCAGTGGTGCCAGTGCACTCTCTCGAGTCACTGCACTACATCCCCAGTGGTGCCAGTGCACTCACTGGACTCACTGTACTGCATCATCAGTGGTGCCAGTGCACTCTCTGGACTCACTGCAGTGCATCCCCAGTGGTGCCAGTGCACTCTCTGGACTCACTGCACTGCATCCCCAGTGGTGCCAGTGCACTCTCTGGACTCACTGCACTGCATCCCCAGTGGTGCAAGTGCACTCTCTGGACTCACTGCAGTGCATCCCAAGTGGTGCCAATGCACTCTCTGGACTCACTGCAGTGCATCCCCAGTGGTGCCAGTACACTCACTGGACTCACTGCACTGCATCCCCAGTGGTGCCAGTGCAGTCTCTGCACTCACTGAAGTGCATCCCCAGTGGTGCCAGTGAACTCTCTGGACTCACTGCAGTGCATCTCCAGTGGTGCCAGTGCACTCTCTGGACTCACTGCACTGCATCCCCAGTGGTGCCAGTGCACTCTCTGGACTCACTGCACTGCATCCCCAGTGGTGCCAGTGCACTCTCTGGACTCACTGCACTGCATCTCCAATGGTGCCAGTGCACTCTCTGGACTCACTGCACTGCATCCCCAGTGGAGCCAGTGCACTCTCTGGACTCACTGAAGTGCATCCCCATTGGTGCCAGTGCACTCTCTGGACTCACTGCACTGCATCCCCAGTGGTGCCAGTGTACTCTCTGGACTCACTGCACTGCATCCCCAGTGGTGCAAGTGCACTCTCTGGACTCACTGCAGTGCATCCCAAGTGGTGCCAATGCACTCTCTGGACTCACTGTACTGCATCATCAGTGGTGCCAGTACACTCACTGGACTCACTGCACTGCATCCCCAGTGGTGCCAGTGCAGTCTCTGCACTCACTGAAGTGCATCTCCAGTGGTGCCAGTGAAGTCTCTGGACTCACTGCAGTGCATCCCCAGTGGTGCCAGTGCACTCTCTGGACTCACTGCACTGCATCCCCAGTGGTGCCAGTGCACTCTCTGGACTCACTAAACTGCATCCCCAGTGGTGCCAGTGCACTCTCTGGACTCACTGCAGTGCATCTCCAATGGTGCCAGTGCACTCTCTGGACTCACTGCACTGCATCCCCAGTGGTGCCAATGCACTCTCTGGACTCACTGCTGTGCATCCGCAGTGGTGCCAGTGCACTCTCTGGACTCACTGCACTGCATCTCCAATGGTGCCAATGCACTCTCTGGACTCACTGTACTGCATCCCCAGTGGTGCCTGTGCACTCTCTTGACTCACTGCACTGCATCCCCAGTGGTGCCAGTGCACTCACTGGATTCACTGCACTGCATCCCCAGTGGTGCTAGTGCACTCTCTGGACTCACTGCAGTGCATCCCCAGTGGTACCAGTGCACTCTCTGGACTCACTGAAGTGCATTCTCAGTGGTGCCAGTGCACTCTGTGGACTCACTGCAGTGCATCCCCAGTGGTGCCAGTGCGCTCTCTGGACTCACTGCAGTGCATACCCAGTGGTGCCAGTGCACTCTCTGGACTCACTGCACTGCATCCCCAGTGCTGCCAGTGCACTCTCTGGACTCACTGCACTGCATCCCCAGTGGTGCCAGTGCACTCTCTGGACTCACTGCACTGCATCCCCAGTGGTGCCAGTGCACTCTCTGGACTCACTGCAGTGCATCCCCAGTGGTGCCAGTGCACTCTCTGGACTCACTGCACTGCATCCCCAGTGGTGCCAGTGCACTCTCTGGACTCACTGCACTGCATCCCAAGTGGTGCCAGTGCACTCTCTGGAGTCACTGCACTGCATCCCCAGTGGTGCCAGTGCACTCTCTCGAGTCACTGCACTACATCCCCAGTGGTGCCAGTGCACTCACTGGACTCACTGTACTGCATCATCAGTGGTGCCAGTGCACTCTCTGGACTCACTGCAGTGCATCCCCAGTGGTGCCAGTGCACTCTCTGGACTCACTGCAGTGCATCCCCAGTGGTGCCAGTGCACTCTCTGGACTCACTGCACTGCATCCCCAGTGGTGCCAGTGCACTCTCTGGACTCACTGCACTGCATCCCCAGTGGTGCCAGTGCACTCTCTGGACTCACTGCACTGCATCTCCAATGGTGCCAGTGCACTCTCTGGACTCACTGCACTGCATCCCCAGTGGAGCCAATGCACTCTCTGGACTCACTGTACTGCATCATCAGTGGTGCCAGTACACTCACTGGACTCACTGCACTGCATCCCCAGTGGTGCCAGTGCAGTCTCTGCACTCACTGAAGTGCATCTCCAGTGGTGCCAGTGAACTCTCTGGACTCACTGCAGTGCATCCCCAGTGGTGCCAGTGCACTCTCTGGACTCACTGCACTGCATCCCCAGTGGTGCCAGTGCACTCTCTGGACTCACTGCACTGCATCCCCAGTGGTGCCAGTGCACTCTCTGGACTCACTGCAGTGCATCTCCAATGGTGCCAGTGCACTCTCTGGACTCACTGCACTGCATCCCCAGTGGTGCCAATGCACTCTCTGGACTCACTGCTGTGCATCCCCAGTGGTGCCAGTGCACTCTCTGGACTCACTGCACTGCATCTCCAATGGTGCCAATGCACTCTCTGGACTCACTGTACTGCATCCCCAGTGGTGCCAGTGCACTCTCTTGACTCACTGCACTGCATCCCCAGTGGTGCCAGTGCACTCACTGGATTCACTGCACTGCATCCCCAGTGGTGCTAGTGCACTCTCTGGACTCACTGCAGTGCATCCCCAGTGGTACCAGTGCACTCTCTGGACTAACTGAAGTGCATTCTCAGTGGTGCCAGTGCACTCTGTGGACTCACTGCAGTGCATCCCCAGTGGTGCCAGTGCGCTCTCTGGACTCACTGCAGTGCATACCCAGTGGTGCCAGTGCACTCTCTGGACTCACTGCACTGCATCCCCAGTGGTGCCAGTGCACTCTCTGGACTCACTGCACTGCATCCCCAGTGGTGCCAGTGCACTCTCTGGACTCACTGCACTGCATCCCCAGTGGTGCCAGTGCACTCTCTGGACTCACTGCAGTGCATCCCCAGTGGTGCCAGTGCACTCTCTGGACTCACTGCACTGCATCCCCAGTGGTGCCAGTGCACTCTCTGGACTCACTGCACTGCATCCCAAGTGGTGCCAGTGCACTCTCTGGAGTCACTGCACTGCATCCCCAGTGGTGCCAGTGCACTCTCTCGAGTCACTGCACTACATCCCCAGTGGTGCCAGTGCACTCACTGGACTCACTGTACTGCATCATCAGTGGTGCCAGTGCACTCTCTGGACTCACTGCAGTGCATCCCCAGTGGTGCCAGTGCACTCTCTGGACTCACTGCAGTGCATCCCCAGTGGTGCCAGTGCACTCTCTGGACTCACTGCACTGCATCCCCAGTGGTGCCAGTGCACTCTCTGGACTCACTGCACTGCATCCCCAGTGGTGCCAGTGCACTCTCTGGACTCACTGCACTGCATCTCCAGTGGTGCCAGTGCACTCTCTGGACTCACTGCACTGCATCCCCAGTGGAGCCAGTGCACTCTCTGGACTCACTGAAGTGCAACCCCATTGGTGCCAGTGCACTCTCTGGACTCACTGCACTGCATCCCCAGTGGTGCCAGTGCACTCTCTGGACTCACTGCACTGCATCCCCAGTGGTGCAAGTGCACTCTGTGGACTCATTGCAGTGCATCCCCAGTGGTGCCAATGCACTCTCTGGACTCACTGTACTGCATCATCAGTGGTGCCAGTACACTCACTGGACTCACTGCACTGCATCCCCAGTGGTGCCAGTGCAGTCTCTGCACTCACTGAAGTGCATCTCCAGTGGTGCCAGTGAACTCTCTGGACTCACTGCAGTGCATCCCCAGTGGTGCCAGTGCACTCTCTGGACTCACTGCACTGCATCCCCAGTGGTGCCAGTGCACTCTCTGGACTCACTGCACTGCATCCCCAGTGGTGCCAGTGCACTCTCTGGACTCACTGCACTGCATCCCCAGTGGTGCCAGTGCACTCTCTGGACTCACTGCACTGCATCCCAAGTGGTGCCAGTGCACTCTCTGGAGTCACTGCACTGCATCCCCAGTGGTGCCAGTGCACTCTCTCGAGTCACTGCACTACATCCCCAGTGGTGCCAGTGCACTCACTGGACTCACTGTACTGCATCATCAGTGGTGCCAGTGCACTCTGTGGACTCACTGCTGTGCATCCCCATTGGTGCCAGTGCACTCTCTGGACTCACTGCACTGCATCCCCAGTGGTGCCAGTGCACTCTCTGGACTCACTGCACTGCATCCCCAGTGGTGCAAGTGCACTCTCTGGACTCACTGCAGTGCATCCCAAGTGGTGCCAATGCACTCTCTGGACTCACTGCAGTGCATCCCCAGTGGTGCCAGTACACTCACTGGACTTACTGCACTGCATCCCCAGTGGTGCCAGTGCAGTCTCTGCACTCACTGAAGTGCATCCCCAGTGGTGCCAGTGAACTCTCTGGACTCACTGCAGTGCGTCTCCAGTGGTGCCAGTGCACTCTCTGGAGTAACTGCAGTGCATCACCAGAGGTGCCAGTGCACTCTCTGGACTCACTGCACTGCATCCCCAGTGGTGCCAGTGCACTCTCTGGACTCACTGCACTGCATCTCCAATGGTGCCAGTGCACTCTCTGGACTCACTGCACTGCATCCCCAGTGGAGCCAGTGCACTCTCTGGACTCACTGAAGTGCATCCCCAGTGGTGCCAGTGCACTCTCTGGACTCACTGCACTGCATCCCCAGTGGTGCCAGTGCACTCTCTGGACTCACTGCACTGCATCCCCAGTGGTGCAAGTGCACTCTCTGGACTCACTGCAGTGCATCCCAAGTGGTTCCAATGCACTCTCTGGACTCACTGCAGTGCATCCCCAGTGGTGCCAGTACACTCACTGGACTCACTGCACTGCATCCCCAGTGGTGCCAGTGCAGTCTCTGCACTCACTGAAGTGCATCTCCAGTGGTGCCAGTGCACTCTCTGGACTCACTGCACTGCATCCCCAGTGGTGCCAGTGCACTCTCTGGACTCACTGCACTGCATCCCCAGTGGTGCCAGTGCACTCTCTGGACTCACTGCAGTGCATCTCCAATGGTGCCAGTGCACTCTCTGGACTCACTGCACTGCATCCCCAGTGGTGCCAATGCACTCTATGGACTCACTGCTGTGCATCCCCAGTGGTGCCAGTGCACTCTCTGGACTCACTGCACTGCATCTCCAATGGTGCCAATGCACTCTCTGGACTCACTGTACTGCATCCCCAGTGGTGCCAGTGCACTCTCTTGACTCACTGCACTGCATCCCCAGTGGTGCCAGTGCACTCACTGGATTCACTGCACTGCATCCCCAGTGGTGCTAGTGCACTCTCTGGACTCACTGCAGTGCATCCCCAGTGGTACCAGTGCACTCTATGGACTCACTGAAGTGCATTCTCAGTGGTGCCAGTGCACTCTCTGGACTCACTGCAGTGCATCCCCAGTGGTGCCAGTGCGCTCTCTGGACTCACTGCAGTGCATCCCCAGTGGTGCCAGTGCACTCTCTGGACTCACTGCACTGCATCCCCAGTGCTGCCAGTGCACTCTCTGGACTCACTGCACTGCATCCCCAGTGGTGCCAGTGCACTCTCTGGACTCACTGCACTGCATCCCCAGTGGTGCCAGTGCACTCTCTGGACTCACTACAGTGAATCCCCAGTGGTGCCAGTGCACTCTCTGGACTCACTGCACTGCATCCCCAGTGGAGCCAGTGCACTCTGTGGACTCACTGCAGTGCATCCCCAGTGCTGCCAGTGCACTCTCTGGACTCACTGCACTGCATCCCCAGTGGTGCCAATGCACTCTCTGGACTCACTGCACTGCATCCCCAGTGGTGCCAGTGCACTCTCTGGACTCACTGCACTGCATCCCAAGTGGTGCCAGTGCACTCTCTGGAGTCACTGCACTGCATCCCCAGTGGTGCCAGTGCACTCTCTCGAGTCACTGCACTACATCCCCAGTGGTGCCAGTGCACTCACTGGACTCACTGTACTGCATCATCAGTGGTGCCAGTGCACTCTCTGGACTCACTGCAGTGCATCCCCAGTGGTGCCAGTGCACTCTCTGGACTCACTGCACTGCATCCCCAGTGGTGCCAGTGCACTCTCTGGACTCACTGCAGTGCATCCCCAGTGGTGCCAGTGCACTCTCTGGACTCACTGCACTGCATCCCAAGTGGTGCCAGTGCACTCTCTGGAGTCACTGCACTGCATCCCCAGTGGTGCCAGTGCACTCTCTCGAGTCACTGCACTACATCCCCAGTGGTGCCAGTGCACTCACTGGACTCACTGTACTGCATCATCAGTGGTGCCAGTGCACTCTCTGGACTCACTGCAGTGCATCCCCAGTGGTGCCAGTGCACTCTCTGGACTCACTGCACTGCATCCCCAGTGGTGCCAGTGCACTCTCTGGACTCACTGCACTGCATCCCCAGTGGTGCAAGTGCACTCTCTGGACTCACTGCAGTGCATCCCAAGTGGTGCTAATGCACTCTCTGGACTCACTGCAGTGCATCCCCAGTGGTGCCAGTACACTCACTGGACTCACTGCACTGCATCCCCAGTGGTGCCAGTGCAGTCTCTGCACTCACTGAAGTGCATCCCCAGTGGTGCCAATGAACTCTCTGGACTCACTGAAGTGCATCCCCAGTGGTGCCAGTGCACTCTCTGGACTCACTGCACTGCATCCCCAGTGGTGCCAGTGCACTCTCTGGACTCACTGCACTGCATCCCCAGTGGTGCCAGTGCACTCTCTGGACTCACTGCACTGCATCTCCAATGGTGCCAGTGCACTCTCTGGACTCACTGCACTGCATCCCCAGTGGAGCCAGTGCACTCTCTGGACTCACTGAAGTGCATCCCCATTGGTGCCAGTGCACTCTCTGGACTCACTGCACTGCATCCCCAGTGGTGCCAGTGCACTCTCTGGACTCACTGCACTGCATCCCCGGTGGTGCAAGTGCACTCTCTGGACTCACTGCAGTGCATCCCCAGTGGTGCCAATGCACTCTCTGGACTCACTGTACTGCATCATCAGTGGTGCCAGTACACTCACTGGACTCACTGCACTGCATCCCCAGTGGTGCCAGTGCAGTCTCTGCACTCACTGAAGTGCATCTCCAGTGGTGCCAGTGAACTCTCTGGACTCACTGCAGTGCATCCCCAGTGGTGCCAGTGCACTCTCTGGACTCACTGCACTGCATCCCCGGTGGTGCCAGTGCACTCTCTGGACTCACTGCACTGCATCCCCATTGGTGCCAGTGCACTCTCTGGACTCACTGCACTGCATCCCCAGTGGTGCCAGTGCACTCTCTGGACTCACTGCACTGCATCCCAAGTGGTGCCAGTGCACTCTCTGGAGTCACTGCACTGCATCCCCAGTGGTGCCAGTGCACTCTCTCGAGTCACTGCACTACATCCCCAGTGGTGCCAGTGCACTCACTGGACTCACTGTACTGCATCATCAGTGGTGCCAGTGCACTCTCTGGACTCACTGCAGTGCATCCCCAGTGGTGCCAGTGCACTCTCTGGACTCACTGCACTGCATCCCCAGTGGTGCCAGTGCACTCTCTGGACTCACTGCACTGCATCCCCAGTGGTGCAAGTGCACTCTCTGGACTCACTGCAGTGCATCCCAAGTGGTGCCAATGCACTCTCTGGACTCACTGCAGTGCATCCCCAGTGGTGCCAGTACACTCACTGGACTCACTGCACTGCATCCCCAGTGGTGCCAGTGCAGTCTCTGCACTCACTGAAGTGCATCCCCAGTGGTGCCAGTGAACTCTCTGGACTCACTGCAGTGCATCCCCAGTGGTGCCAGTGCACTCTCTGGACTCACTGCACTGCATCCCCAGTGGTGCCAGTGCACTCTCTGGACTCACTGCACTGCATCCCCAGTGGTGCCAGTGCACTCTCTGGACTCACTGCACTGCATCTCCAATGGTACCAGTGCACTCTCTGGACTCACTGCACTGCATCCCCAGTGGAGCCAGTGCACTCTCTGGACTCACTGAAGTGCATCCCCATTGGTGCCAGTGCACTCTCTGGACTCACTGCACTGCATCCCCAGTGGTGCCAGTGCACTCTCTTGACTCACTGCACTGCATCCCCAGTGGTGCAAGTGCACTCTCTGGACTCACTGCAGTGCATCCCCAGTGGTGCCAATGCACTCTCTGGACTCACTGCACTGCATCCCCAGTGGTGCCAGTGCAGTCTCTGCACTCACTGAAGTGCATCTCCAGTGGTGCCAGTGAACTCTCTGGACTCACTGCAGTGCATCCCCAGTGGTGCCAGTGCACTCTCTGGACTCACTGCACTGCATCCCCAGTGGTGCCAGTGCACTCTCTGGACTCACTGCACTGCATCCCCAGTGGTGCCAGTGCACTCTCTGGACTCACTGAAGTGCATCTCCAATGGTGCCAGTGCACTCTCTGGACTCACTGCACTGCATCCCCAGTGGTGCCAATGCACTCTCTGGACTCACTGCTGTACATCCCCAGTGGTGCCAGTGCACTCTCTGGACTCACTGCACTGCATCTCCAATGGTGCCAATGCACTCTCTGGACTCACTGTACTGCATCCCCAGTGGTGCCAGTGCACTCTCTTGACTCACTGCACTGCATCCCCAGTGGTGCCAGTGCACTCACTGGATTCACTGCACTGCATCACCAGTGGTGCTAGTGCACTCTCTGGACTCACTGCAGTGCATCCCCAGTGGTACCAGTGCACTCTCTGGACTCACTGAAGTGCATTCTCAGTGGTGCCAGTGCACTCTGTGGACTCACTGCAGTGCATCCCCAGTGGTGCCAGTGCGCTCTCTGGACTCACTGCAGTGCATACCCAGTGGTGCCAGTGCACTCTCTGGACTCACTGCACTGCATCCCCAGTGCTGCCAGTGCACTCTCTGGACTCACTGCACTGCATCCCCAGTGGTGCCAGTGCACTCTCTGGACTCACTGCACTGCATCCCCAGTGGTGCCAGTGCACTCTCTGGACTCACTGCAGTGCATCCCCAGTGGTGCCAGTGCACTCTCTGGACTCACTGCACTGCATCCCCAGTGGTGCCAGTGCACTCTCTGGACTCACTGCACTGCATCCCAAGTGGTGCCAGTGCACTCTCTGGAGTCACTGCACTGCATCCCCAGTGGTGCCAGTGCACTCTCTCGAGTCACTGAACTACATCCCCAGTGGTGCCAGTGCACTCACTGGACTCACTGTACTGCATCATCAGTGGTGCCAGTGCACTCTCTGGACTCACTGCAGTGCATCCCCAGTGGTGCCAGTGCACTCTCTGGAGTCTCTGCAGTGCATCCCCAGTGGTGCCAGTGCACTCACTGGACTCACTATACTGCATCACCAGTGGTGCCAGTGCACTCTCTGGATTCACTGCACTGCATCCCCAGTGTTGCCAGTGCATTCACTGGACTCACTGTACTGCATCTCCAGTGGTGCCAGTGCACTCTCTGGACTCACTGCAGTGCATCCCCAGTGGTGCCAGTGCACTCTCTGGACTCACTGCAGTGCATCCCCACTGGTGCCAGTACACTCACTGGATTCACTGCACTACATTCCCAGTGGTGCTAGTTCACTCTCTGGACTCACTGCAGTGCATCCCCAGTGGTGCCAGTGCACTCTCTGGACTCACTGAAGTGCATTCTCAGTGGTGCCAGTCTACTCTCTGGACTCACTGCACTGCATCCCCAGTGGTGCCAGTGCGCTCTCTGGCCTCACTGAAGTGCATTCTCAGTGGTGCCAGTGCACTCTCTGGACTCACTGCAGTGCATCCCCAGTGGTGCCAGTGCACTCTCTGGACTCACTGAAGTGCATTCTCAGTGGTGCCAGTGCACTCTCTGGACTCACTGCAGTGCATCCCCAGTGGTGCCAGTACACTCACTGGACTGACTGCACTGCATCCCCAGTGGTGCTAGTGCAGTCTCTGCACTCACTGCACTGCATCCCCAGTGGTGCTAGTGCACTCTCTGGACTCACTGCAGTGCATCCCCAGTGGTGCCAGTGCACTCTCTGGACTCACTGTACTGCATCCCCAGTGGTGCCAGTGCACTCTGTGGACTCACTGCTGTGCATCCCCATTGGTGCCAGTGCACTCTCTGGACTCACTGCACTGCATCCCCAGTGGTGCCAGTGCACTCTCTGGACTCACTGCACTGCATCCCCAGTGGTGCAAGTGCACTCTCTGGACTCACTGCAGTGCATCCCAAGTGATGCCAATGCACTCTCTGGACTCACTGCACTGCATCCCCAGTGGTGCCAGTACACTCACTGGACTTACTGCACTGCATCCCCAGTGGTGCCAGTGCAGTCTCTGCACTCACTGAAGTGCATCCCCAGTGGTGCCAGTGAACTCTCTGGACTCACTGCAGTGCGTCCCCAGTGGTGCCAGTGCACTCTCTGGACTCACTGCACTGCATCCCCAGTGGTGCCAGTGCACTCTCTGGACTCACTGCACTGCATCCCCAGTGGTGCCAGTGCACTCTCTGGACTCACTGCACTGCATCTCCAATGGTGCCAGTGCACTCTCTGGACTCACTGCACTGCATCCCCAGTGGAGCCAGTGCACTCTCTGGACTCACTGAAGTGCATCCCCATTGGTGCCAGTGCACTCTCTGGACTCACTGCACTGCATCCCCAGTGGTGCCAGTGCACTCTCTGGACTCACTGCACTGCATCCCCAGTGGTGCAAGTGCACTCTCTGGACTCACTGCAGTGCATCCCAAGTGGTGCCAATGCACTCTCTGGACTCACTGCAGTGCATCCCCAGTGGTGCCAGTACACTCACTGGACTCACTGCACTGCATCCCCATTGCTGCCAGTGCAGTCTCTGCACTCACTGAAGTGCATCTCCAGTGGTGCCAGTGAACTCTCTGGACTCACTGCAGTGCATCCCCAGTGGTGCCAGTGCACTCTCTGGACTCACTGCACTGCATCCCCAGTGGTGCCAGTGCACTCTCTGGACTCACTGCACTGCATCCCCAGTGGTGCCAGTGCACTCTCTGGACTCACTGCACTGCATCTCCAATGGTGCCAATGCACTCTCTGGACTCACTGTACTGCATCCCCAGTGGTGCCAGTGCACTCTCTTGACTCACTGCACTGCATCCCCAGTGGTGCCAGTGCACTCACTGGATTCACTGCACTGCATCCCCAGTGGTGCTAGTGCACTCTCTGGACTCACTGCAGTGCATCCCCAGTGGTACCAGTGCACTCTCTGGACTCACTGAAGTGCATTCTCAGTGGTGCCAGTGCACTCTGTGGACTCACTGCAGTGCATCCCCAGTGGTGCCAGTGCGCTCTCTGGACTCACTGCAGTGCATCCCCAGTGGTGCCAGTGCACTCTCTGGACTCACTGCACTGCATCCCCAGTGCTGCCAGTGCACTCTCTGGACTCACTGCACTGCATCCCCAGTGGTGCCAGTGCACTCTCTGGACTCACTGCACTGCATCCCCAGTGGTGCCAGTGCACTCTCTGGACTCACTGCACTGCATCCCCAGTGGTGCCAGTGCACTCTCTGGACTCACTGCACTGCATCCCCAGTGGTACCAGTGCACTCTGTGGACTCACTGCAGTGCATCCCCAGTGCTGCCAGTGCACTCTCTGGACTCACTGCACTGCATCCCCAGTGGTGCCAATGCAATCTCTGGACTCACTGCACTGCATCCCCAGTGGTGCCAGTGCACTCTCTGGACTCACTGCACTGCATCCCCAGTGGTGCCAGTGCACTCTCTGGAGTCACTGCACTGCATCCCCAGTGGTGCCAGTGCACTCTCTCGAGTCACTGCACTACATCCCCAGTGGTGCCAGTGCACTCACTGGACTCACTGTACTGCATCATCAGTGGTGCCAGTGCACTCTCTGGACTCACTGCAGTGCATCCCCAGTGGTGCCAGTGCCCTCTCTGGACTCACTGCACTGCATCCCCAGTGGTGCCAGTGCACTCTCTGGACTCACTGCACTGCATCCCCAGTGGTGCCAGTGCACTCTCTGGACTCACTGCACTGCATCCCAAGTGGTGCCAGTGCACTCTCTGGAGTCACTGCACTGCATCCCCAGTGGTGCCAGTGCACTCTCTCGAGTCACTGCACTACATCCCCAGTGGTGCCAGTGCACTCACTGGACTCACTGTACTGCATCATCAGTGGTGCCAGTGCACTCTCTGGACTCACTGCAGTGCATCCCCAGTGGTGCCAGTGCACTCTCTGGACTCACTGCACTGCATCCCCAGTGCTGCCAGTGCACTCTCTGGACTCACTGCACTGCATCCCCAGTGGTGCAAGTGCACTCTCTGGACTCACTGCAGTGCATCCCAAGTGGTGCCAATGCACTCTCTGGACTCACTGCAGTGCATCCCCAGTGGTGCCAGTACACTCACTGGACTCACTGCACTGCATCCCCAGTGGTGCCAGTGCAGTCTCTGGACTCACTGCAGTGCATCCCCAGTGGTGCCAGTGCACTCTCTGGACTCACTGCACTGCATCCCCAGTGGTGCCAGTGCACTCTCTGGACTCACTGCACTGCATCCCCAGTGGTGCCAGTGCACTCTCTGGACTCACTGCACTGCATCTCCAATGGTGCCAGTGCACTCTCTGGACTCACTGCACTGCATCCCCAGTGGAGCCAGTGCACTCTCTGGACTCACTGAAGTGCATCCCCATTGGTGCCAGTGCACTCTCTGGACTCACTGCACTGCATCCCCAGTGGTGCCAGTGCACTCTCTGGACTCACTGCACTGCATCCCCAGTGGTGCAAGTGCACTCTCTGGACTCACTGCAGTGCATCCCAAGTGGTGCCAATGCACTCTCTGGACTCACTGCAGTGCATCCCCAGTGGTGCCAGTACACTCACTGGACTCACTGCACTGCAGCCCCAGTGGTGCCAGTGCAGTCTCTGCACTCACTGAAGTGCATCTCCAGTGGTGCCAGTGAACTCTCTGGACTCACTGCAGTGCATCCCCAGTGGTGCCAGTGCACTCTCTGGACTCACTGCACTGCATCCCCAGTGGTGCCAGTGCACTCTCTGGACTCACTGCACTGCATCCCCAGTGGTGCCAGTGCACTCTCTGGACTCACTGCAGTGCATCTCCAATGGTGCCAGTGCACTCTCTGGACTCACTGCACTGCATCCCCAGTGGTGCCAATGCACTCTCTGGACTCACTGCTGTGCATCCCCAGTGGAGCCAGTGCACTCTCTGGACTCACTGCACTGCATCTCCAATGGTGCCAATGCACTCTCTGGACTCACTGTACTGCATCCCCAGTGGTGCCAGTGCACTCTCTTGACTCACTGCACTGCATCCCCAGTGGTGCCAGTGCACTCACTGGATTCACTGCACTGCATCCCCAGCGGTGCTAGTGCACTCTCTGGACTCACTGCAGTGCATCCCCAGTGGTACCAGTGCACTCTCTGGACTCACTGAAGTGCATTCTCAGTGGTGCCAGTGCACTCTGTGGACTCACTGCAGTGCATCCCCAGTGGTGCCAGTGCGCTCTCTGGACTCACTGCAGTGCATCCCCAGTGGAGCCCGTGCACTCTCTGGACTCACTGCACTGCATCCCCAGTGGTGCCAGTGCACTCTCTGGACTCACTGCACTGCATCCCCAGTGGTGCCAGTGCACTCTCTGGACTCACTGCACTGCATCCCCAGTGGTGCCAGTGCACTCTCTGGACTCACTGCACTGCATCCCCAGTGGTGCCAGTGCACTCTCTGGACTCACTGCACTGCATCCCCAGTGGTACCAGTGCACTCTGTGGACTCACTGCAGTGCATCCCCAGTGCTGAGAGTGCACTCTCTGGACTCACTGCACTGCATCCCCAGTGGTGCCAGTGCACTCTCTGGACTCACTGCACTGCATCCCAAGTGGTGCCAGTGCACTCTCTGGAGTCACTAAACTCCATCACCAGTGGTGCCAGTGCACTCTCTCGAGTCACTGCACTACATCCCCAGTGGTGCCAGTGCACTCACTGGACTCACTGTACTGCATCCCCAGTGGTGCCAGTGCGCTCTCTGGCCTCACTGAAGTGCATTCTCAGTGGTGCCAGTGCACACTCTGGACTCACTGCAGTGCATCCCCAGTGGTGCCAGTGCACTCTCTGGACTCACTGAAGTGCATTCTCAGTGGTGCCAGTGCACTCTCTGGACTCACTGCAGTGCATCCCCAGTGGTGCCAGTACACTCACTGGACTGACTGCACTGCATCCCCAGTGGTGCTAGTGCAGTCTCTGCACTCACTGCACTGCATCGCCAGTGGTGCCAGAGCACTCTCTGGACTCACTGCAGTGCATCCCCAGTGGTGCCAGTGCACTCTCTGGACTCACTGTACTGCATCCCCAGTGGTGCCAGTGCACTCTGTGGACTCACTGCTGTGCATCCCCATTGGTGCCAGTGCACTCTCTGGACTCACTGCACTGCATCCCCAGTGGTGCCAGTGCACTCTCTGGACTCACTGCACTGCATCCCCAGTGGTGCAAGTGCACTCTCTGGACTCACTGCAGTGCATCCCAAGTGGTGCCAATGCACTCTCTGGACTCACTGCACTGCATCCCCAGTGGTGCCAGTGCAGTCTCTGCACTCACTGAAGTGCATCCCCAGTGGTGCCAGTGAACTCTCTGGACTCACTGCAGTGCGTCCCCAGTGGTGCCAGTGCACTCTCTGGACTCACTGCACTGCATCCCCACTGGTGCCAGTGCACTCTCTGGACTCACTGCACTGCATCCCCAGTGGTGCCAGTGCACTCTCTGGACTCACTGCACTGCATCTCCAATGGTGCCAGTGCACTCTCTGGACTCACTGCACTGCATCCCCAGTGGAGCCAGTGCACTCTCTGGACTCACTGAAGTGCATCCCCATTGGTGCCAGTGCACTCTCTGGACTCACTGCACTGCATCCCCAGTGGTGCCAGTGCACTCTCTGGACTCACTGCACTGCATCCCCAGTGGTGGAAGTGCACTCTCTGGACTCACTGCAGTGCATCCCAAGTGGTGCCAATGCACTCTCTGGACTCACTGCAGTGCATCCCCAGTGGTGCCAGTACACTCACTGGACTCACTGCACTGCATCCCCAGTGGTTCCAGTGCAGTCTCTGCACTCACTGAAGTGCATCTCCAGTGGTGCCAGTGAACTCTCTGGACTCACTGCAGTGCATCCCCAGTGGTGCGAGTGCACTCTCTGGACTCACTGCACTGCATCCCCAGTGGTGCCAGTGCACTCTCTGGACTCACTGCACTGCATCCCCAGTGGTGCCAGTGCACTCTCTGGACTCACTGCACTGCATCTCCAATGGTGCCAATGCACTCTCTGGACTCACTGTACTGCATCCCCAGTGGTGCCAGTGCACTCTCTTGACTCACTGCACTGCATCCCCAGTGGTGCCAGTGCACTCACTGGATTCACTGCACTGCATCCCCAGTGGTGCTAGTGCACTCTCTGGACTCACTGCACTGCATCCCCAGTGGTACCAGTGCACTCTCTGGACTCACTGAAGTTCATTCTCAGTGGTGCCAGTGCACTCTGTGGACTCACTGCAGTGCATCCCCAGTGGTGCCAGTGCGCTCTCTGGACTCACTGCAGTGCATCCCCAGTGGTGCCAGTGCACTCTCTGGACTCACTGCACTGCATCCCCAGTGGTGCCAGTGCACTCTCTGGACTCACTGCACTGCATCCCCAGTGGTGCCAGTGCACTCTCTGGACTCACTGCACTGCATCCCCAGTGGTGCCAGTGCACTCTCTGGACTCACTGCACTGCATCCCCAGTGGTACCAGTGCACTCTGTGGACTCACTGCAGTGCATCCCCAGTGCTGCCAGTGCACTCTCTGGACTCACTGCACTGCATCCCCAGTGGTGCCAATGCAATCTCTGGACTCACTGCACTGCATCCCCAGTGGTGCCAGTGCACTCTCTGGACTCACTGCACTGCATCCCAAGTGGTGCCAGTGCACTCTCTGGAGTCACTGCACTGCATCCCCAGTGGTGCCAGTGCACTCACTCGAGTCACTGCACTACATCCCCAGTGGTGCCAGTGCACTCACTGGACTCACTGTACTGCATCATCAGTGGTGCCAGTGCACTCTCTGGACTCACTGCAGTGCATCCCCAGTGGTGCCAGTGCACTCTCTGGACTCACTGCACTGCATCCCCAGTGGTGCCAGTGCACTCTCTGGACTCACTGCACTGCATCCCCAGTGGTGCCAGTGCACTCTCTGGACTCACTGCACTGCATCCCAAGTGGTGCCAGTGCACTCTCTGGAGTCACTGCACTGCATCCCCAGTGGTGCCAGTGCACTCTCTCGAGTCACTGCACTACATCCCCAGTGGTGCCAGTGCACTCACTGGACTCACTGTACTGCATCATCAGTGGTGCCAGTGCACTCTCTGGACTCACTGCAGTGCATCCCCAGTGGTGCCAGTGCACTCTCTGGACTCACTGCACTGCATCCCCAGTGGTGCAAGTGCACTCTCTGGACTCACTGCAGTGCATCCCAAGTGGTGCCAATGCACTCTCTGGACTCACTGCAGTGCATCCCCAGTGGTGCCAGTACACTCACTGGACTCACTGCACTGCATCCCCAGTGGTTCCAGTGCAGTCTCTGGACTCACTGCAGTGCATCCCCAGTGGTGCCAGTGCACTCTCTGGACTCACTGCACTGCATCCCCAGTGGTGCCAGTGCACTCTCTGGACTCACTGCACTGCATCCCCAGTGGTGCCAGTGCACTCTCTGGACTCACTGCACTGCATCTCCAATGGTGCCAGTGCACTCTCTGGACTCACTGCACTGCATCCCCAGTGGAGCCAGTGCACTCTCTGGACTCACTGAAGTGCATCCCCATTGGTGCCAGTGCACTCTCTGGACTCACTGCACTGCATCCCCAGTGGTGCCAGTGCACTCTCTGGACTCACTGCACTGCATCCCCAGTGGTGCAAGTGCACTCTCTGGACTCACTGCAGTGCATCCCAAGTGGTGCCAATGCACTCTCTGGACTCACTGCAGTGCAGCCCCAGTGGTGCCAGTACACTCACTGGACTCACTGCACTGCATCCCCAGTGGTGCCAGTGCAGTCTCTGCACTCACTGAAGTGCATCTCCAGTGGTGCCAGTGAACTCTCTGGACTCACTGCAGTGCATCCCCAGTGGTGCCAGTGCACTCTCTGGACTCACTGCACTGCATCCCCAGTGGTGCCAGTGCACCCTCTGGACTCACTGCACTGCATCCCCAGTTGTGCCAATGCACTCTCTGGACTCACTACTGTGCATCCCCAGTGGAGCCAGTGCACTCTCTGGACTCACTGCACTGCATCTCCAATGGTGCCAATGCACTCTCTGGACTCACTGTACTGCATCCCCAGTGGTGCCAGTGCACTCTCTTGACTCACTGCAGTGCATCCCCAGTGGTGCCAGTGCACTCACTGGATTCACTGCACTGCATCCCCAGCGGTGCTAGTGCACTCTCTGGACTCACTGCAGTGCATCCCCAGTGGTACCAGTGCACTCTCTGGACTCACTGAAGTGCATTCTCAGTGGTGCCAGTGCACTCTGTGGACTCACTGCAGTGCATCCCCAGTGGTGCCAGTGCGCTCTCTGGACTCACTGCAGTGCATACCCAGTGGTGCCAGTGCACTCTCTGGACTCACTGCACTGCATCCCCAGTGCTGCCAGTGCACTCTCTGGACTCACTGCACTGCATCCCCAGTGGTGCCAGTGCACTCTCTGGACTCACTGCACTGCATCCCCAGTGGTGCCAGTGCACTCTCTGGACTCACTGCACTGCATCCCCAGTGGTGCCAGTGCACTCTCTGGACTCACTGCACTGCATCCCCAGTGGTACCAGTGCACTCTGTGGACTCACTGCAGTGCATCCCCAGTGCTGAGAGTGCACTCTCTGGACTCACTGCACTGCATCCCCAGTGGTGCCAGTGCACTCTCTGGACTCACTGCACTGCATCCCAAGTGGTGCCAGTGCACTCTCTGGAGTCACTAAACTCCATCACCAGTGGTGCCAGTGCACTCTCTCGAGTCACTGCACTACATCCCCAGTGGTGCCAGTGCACTCACTGGACTCACTGTACTGCATCCCCATTGGTGCCAGTGCACTCTCTGGACTCACTGCAGTGCATCCCCAGTGGTGCCAGTGCACTCTCTGGACTCACTGCACTGCATCCCCAGTGGTGCCAGTGCACTCACTGGACTCACTATACTGCATCACCAGTGGTGCCAGTGCACTCTCTGGACTCACTGCACTGCATCCCCAGTGTTGCCAGTGCATTCACTGGACTCACTGTACTGCATCTCCAGTGGTGCCAGTGCACTCTCTGGACTCACTGCAGTGCATCACCAGTGGTGCCAGTGCACTCTCTGGACTCACTGCACTGCATCCCCAGTGCTGCCAGTGCACTCTCTGGACTCACTGCACTGCATCCCCAGTGGTGCCAGTGCACTCTCTGGACTCACTGTACTGCATCCCCAGTGGTGCCAGTGCACTCTCTGGACTCACTGCACTGCATCCCCAGTGGTGCCAGTGCACTCTCTGGACTCACTGCACTGCATCCCCAGTGGTACCAGTGCACTCTGTGGACTCACTGCAGTGCATCCCCAGTGCTGCCAGTGCACTCTCTGGACTCACTGCAGTGCATCCCCAGTGGTGCCAGTACGCTCTCTGGACTCACTGCACTGCATCCCCAGTGGTGCTAGTGCACTCTGTGGACTTACTGCAGTGCATCCCCAGTGGTGCCAGTGCACTCTCTGGACTCACTGAAAGGCATTCTCAGTGGTGCCAGTGCACTCTCTGGACTCACTGCAGTGCATCACCAGTGGTGCCAGTGCACTCTCTGGACTCACCGCACCGCATCCCCAGTGGTGCCAGTGCACTCTCTGGAGTAACTGCAGTGCATCACCAGAGGTGCCAGTGCACTCTCTGGACTCACTGCACTGCATCCCCATTGGTGCCAGTGCACTCTCTGGACTCACTGCACTGTATCCCCAGTGGTGCCAGAGCACTCTCTGGACTCACTGCACTGCATCCCCAGTGCTGCCTGTGCACTCTCTGGACTCACTGCACTGCATCCCCAGTGGTGCCACTGCACTCTCTGGACTCACTGCACTGCATCCACAGTGGTGCCAGTGCACTCCCTGCACTCACTGCACTGCATCCCCAGTGGTGCCAGTGCACTCACTGGACTCACTGCAGTGCATTCCCTCTGGTGCCAGTGCACTCTATGGACTCACTGCACTGCATCCCCAGTGGTGCCAGTGCACTCTCTGGACTCACTGCAGTGCATCCCCAGTGGTGCCAGTGCACTCTGTGGACTCACTGCAGTGCATCCCCAGTGGTGCCAGTGCACTCTCTGGACTCACTGAAGTGCATCCCCCGTGGTGCCAGTGCGATCTCTGGACTCACTGCACTGCATTCCCAGTGGTGCCAGTGCACACTCTGGACTCACTGCACTGCATCCCCAGTGGTGCCAGTGCACTCTCTGGACTCACTGCAGTGCGTCCCCAGTTTTGCCTGTGCACTCTCTGGACTCACTGCACTGCATACCCAGTGGTGCCAGTGCACTCTCTGGACTAACTGCACTGCATCCCCATTGGAGCCAGTGCACTCTCTGGACTCACTGCACTGCATCCCCAGTGGTGCCAGTGCACTCTGTGGACTCACTGCAGTGCATCCCCAGTGGAGCCCGTGCACTCTCTGGACTCACTGAAGTGCATCCCCAGTGGTGCCAGTGCACTCTCTGGACTCACTGCACTGCATCCCCAGTGGTGCCAGTGCACTCTGTGGACTCACTGCAGTGCATCCCCAGTGGTGCCAGTGCACTCTCTGGACTCACTGAAGTGCATTCTCAGTGGTGCCAGTGCACTCTCTGGACTCACTGCAGTGCATCCCCAGTGGTGCCAGTACACTCACTGGACTGACTGCACTGCATCCCCAGTGGTGCTAGTGCACTCTCTGGACTCACTGCACTGCATCACCAGTGGTGCCAATGCACTCTCTGGACTCACTGCTGTGCATCCCCAGTGGTGCCAGTGCACTCTCTGGACTCACTGTACTGCATCCCCAGTGGTGCCAGTGCACTCTGTGGACTCACTGCTGTGCATCCCCATTGGTGCCAGTGCACTCTCTGGACTCACTGCAGTGCATCCCCAGTGGTGCCAGTGCACTCTCTGGACTCACTGCAGTGCATCCCCAGTGGTGCAAGTGCACTCTCTGGACTCACTGCAGTGCATCCCCAGTGGTGCAAGTGCACTCTCTGGACTCACTGCAGTGCATCCCCAATGGTGCCAGTACGCTCTCTGGACTCACTGCACTGCATCCCCAGTGGTGATAGTGCACTCTGTGGACTCACTGCAGTGCATCCCCAGTGGTGCCAGTGCACTCTCTGGACTCACTGAAAGGCATTCTCAGTGGTGCCAGTGCACTCTCTGGAGTAACTGCAGTGCATCACCAGAGGTGCCAGTGCACTCTCTGGACTCACTGCACTGCATCCCCAGTGGTGCCAGTGCACTCTCTGGACTCACTGCACTGTATCCCCAGTGGTGCCAGAGCACTCTCTGGACTCACTGCACTGCATCCCCAGTGCTGCCTGTGCACTCTCTGGACTCACTGCACTGCATCCCCAGTGGTGCCACTGCACTCTCTGGACTCACTGCACTGCATCCACAGTGGTGCCAGTGCACTCCATGCACTCACTGCACTGCATCCCCAGTGGTGCCAGTGCACTCACTGGACTCACTGCAGTGCATTCCCTCTGGTGCCAGTGCACTCTCTGGACTCACTGCACTGCATCCCCAGTGGTGCCAGTGCACTCTCTGGACTCACTGCACTGCATCCCCAGTGGTGCCAGTGCACTCTCTGGACTCACTGCAGTGCATCCCCATTGGTGCCAGTTTACTCTCTGGACTCACTGAAGTGCATCCCCCGTGGTGCCAGTGCACACTCTGGACTCACTGCACTGCATCCCCAGTGGTGCCAGTGCACTCTCTGGACTCACTGCAGTGCGTCCCCAGTTTTGCCTGTGCACTCTCTGGACTCACTGCACTGCATAACCAGTGGTGCCAGTGCACTCTCTGGACTAACTGCACTGCATCCCCATTGGAGCCAGTGCACTCTCTGGACTCACTGCACTGCATCCCCAGTGGTGCCAGTGCACTCTGTGGACTCACTGCAGTGCATCCCCAGTGGAGCCCGTGCACTCTCTGGACTCCCGGCACCGCATCCCCAGTGGTGCCAGTGCACTCTCTGGACTCACTGCACTGCATCACCTGTGGTGCCAGTGCACTCTGTGGACTCACTGCAGTGCATCCCCAGTGGTGCCAGTGCACTCTCTGGACTCACTGAAGTGCATTCTCAGTGGTGCCAGTGCACTCTCTGGACTCACTGCAGTGCATCCCCAGTGGTGCCAGTACACTCACTGGACTGACTGCACTGCATCCCCAGTGGTGCTAGTGCACTCTCTGGACTCACTGCACTGCATCCCCAGTGGTGCCAATGCACTCTCTGGACTCACTGCTGTGCATCCCCAGTGGTGCCAGTGCACTCTCTGGACTCACTGTACTGCATCCCCAGTGGTGCCAGTGCACTCTGTGGACTCACTGCTGTGCATCCCCATTGGTGCCAGTGCACTCTCTGGACTCACTGCACTGCATCCCCAGTGGTGCCAGTGCACTCTCTGGACTCACTGCAGTGCATCCCCAGTGGTGCAAGTGCACTCTCTGGACTCACTGCAGTGCATCCCAAGTGGTGCCAATGCACTCTCTGGACTCACTGCAGTGCATCCCCAGTGGTGCCAGTACACTCTGTGGACTCACTGCACTGCATCCCCAGTGGTGCCAGTGCAGTCTCTGCACTCACTGAAGTGCATCATCAGTGGTGCCAGTGCACTCTCTGGACTCACTGCAGTGCATCCCCAGTGGTGCCAGTGCACTCTCTGGACTCACTGCACTGCATCCCCAGTGGTGCCAGTGCACTCTCTGGACTCACTGCACTGCATCCCCAGTGGTGCCAGTGCACGCTCTGGACTCACTGCACTGCATCCCCAGTGGTGCCAGTGCACTCTCTGGACTCACTGCACTGCATCCCCAGTGGAGCCAGTGCACTCTGTGGACTCACTGAAGTGCATCCCCATTGGGGCCAGTGCACTCTCTGGACTCACTGCACTGCATCCCCAGTGGTGCCAGTGCACTCTCTGGACTCACTGCACTGCATCCCCAGTGGTGCCAGTGCCCTCTGTGGACTCACTGCAGTGCATCCCAAGTGGTGCCAATGCACTCTCTGGACTCACTGCAGTGCATCCCCAGTGCTGCCTGTGCACTCTCTGGACTCACTGCAGTGCATCCTAAGTGGTGCCAATGCACTCTCTGGACTCACTGCAGGGCATCCCCAGTGGTGCCAGTGCAGTCTCTGGACTCACTGAAGTACATCTCCAGTGGTGCCAGTGAACTCTCTGGACTCACTGCAGTGCATCCCAGTGGTGCCAGTGCACTCTCTGGACTCACTGAAGTGCATCCCCAGTGGTGCCAGTGCACTCTCTGGACTCACTGTACTGCATCATCAGTGGTGCCAGTGCACTCTCTGGACTCACTGCAGTGCATCCCCAGTGGTGCCAGTGCACTCTCTGGACTCACTGCACTGCATCTCCAATGCTGCCAGTGCACTCTCTGGACTCACTGCACTGCATCCCCAGTGGAGCCAGTGCACTCTCTGGACTCACTGAAGTGCATCCCCATTGGTGCCAGTGCACTCTCTGGACTCACTGCACTGCATCCCCAGTGGTGCCAGTGCACTCTCTGGACTCACTGCACTGCATCCCCAGTGGTGCAAGTGCACTCTCTGGACTCACTGCAGTGCATCCCAAGTGGTGCCAATGCACTCTCTGGACTCACTGCAGTGCATCCCCAGTGGTGCCAGTACACTCACTGGACTCACTGCACTGCAGCCCCAGTGGTGCCAGTGCAGTCTCTGCACTCACTGAAGTGCATCTCCAGTGGTGCCAGTGAACTCTCTGGACTCACTGCAGTGCATCCCCAGTGGTGCCAGTGCACTCTGTGGACTCACTGCAGTGCATCCCCAGTGCTGCCAGTGCACTCTCTGGACTCACTGCACTGCATCCCCAGTGCTGCCAGTGCACTCTCTGGACTCACTGCACTGCATCCCCAGTGGTGCCAATGCAATCTCTGGACTCACTGCACTGCATCCCCAGTGGTGCCAGTGCACTCTCTGGACTCACTGCACTGCATCCCAAGTGGTGCCAGTGCACTCTCTGGACTCACTGCACTGCATCCCCAGTGGTGCCAGTGCACTCTCTCGAGTCACTGCACTACATCCCCAGTGGTGCCAGTGCACTCACTGGACTCACTGTACTGCATCATCAGTGGTGCCAGTGCACTCTCTGGACTCACTGCAGTGCATCCCCAGTGGTGCCAGTGCACTCTCTGGACTCACTGCACTGCATCCCCAGTGGTGCCAGTGCACTCTCTGGACTCACTGCACTGCATCACCAGTGGTGCCAGTGCACTCTCTGGACTCACTGCACTGCATCCCAAGTGGTGCCAGTGCACTCTCTGGAGTCACTAAACTCCATCACCAGTGGTGCCAGTGCACTCTCTCGAGTCACTGCACTACATCCCCAGTGGTGCCAGTGCACTCACTGGACTCACTGTACTGCATCCCCAGTGGTGCCAGTGCGCTCTCTGGCCTCACTGAAGTGCATTCTCAGTGGTGCCAGTGCACTCTCTGGACTCACTG
The DNA here is from genome assembly GCF_964034855.1 of Anser brachyrhynchus. Lineage (NCBI taxonomy): Eukaryota > Metazoa > Chordata > Aves > Anseriformes > Anatidae > Anser > Anser brachyrhynchus. The sequence continues at coordinate 125,638 of NW_027664064.1, forward strand.
AAGTGCATTCTCAGTGGTGCCAGTGCACTCTCTGGACTCACTGCAGTGCATCCCCAGTGGTGCCAGTACACTCACTGGACTGACTGCACTGCATCCCCAGTGGTGCTAGTGCAGTCTCTGCACTCACTGCACTGCATCGCCAGTGGTGCCAGAGCACTCTCTGGACTCACTGCAGTGCATCCCCAGTGGTGCCAGTGCACTCTCTGGACTCACTGTACTGCATCCCCAGTGGTGCCAGTGCACTCTGTGGACTCACTGCTGTGCATCCCCATTGGTGCCAGTGCACTCTCTGGACTCACTGCACTGCATCCCCAGTGGTGCCAGTGCACTCTCTGGACTCACTGCACTGCATCCCCAGTGGTGCAAGTGCACTCTCTGGACTCACTGCAGTGCATCCCAAGTGGTGCCAATGCACTCTCTGGACTCACTGCAGTGCATCCCCAGTGGTGCCAGTACACTCACTGGACTTACTGCACTGCATCCCCAGTGGTGCCAGTGCAGTCTCTGCACTCACTGAAGTGCATCCCCAGTGGTGCCAGTGAACTCTCTGGACTCACTGCAGTGCGTCCCCAGTGGTGCCAGTGCACTCTCTGGACTCACTGCACTGCATCCCCAGTGGTGCCAGTGCACTCTCTGGACTCACTGCACTGCATCCCCAGTGGTGCAAGTGCACTCTCTGGACTCACTGCAGTGCATCCCAAGTGGTGCCAATGCACTCTCTGGACTCACTGCAGTGCATCCCCAGTGGTGCCAGTACACTCACTGGACTCACTGCAGTGCATCCCCAGTGCTGCCAGTGCAGTCTCTGCACTCACTGAAGTGCATCTCCAGTGGTGCCAGTGAACTCTCTGGACTCACTGCAGTGCATCCCCAGTGGTGCCAGTGCACTCTCTGGACTCACTGCACTGCATCCCCAGTGGTGCCAGTGCACTCTCTGGACTCACTGCACTGCATCCCCAGTGGTGCCAGTGCACTCTCTGGACTCACTGCACTGCATCTCCAATGGTGCCAATGCACTCTCTGGACTCACTGTACTGCATCCCCAGTGGTGCCAGTGCACTCTCTTGACTCACTGCACTGCATCCCCAGTGGTGCCAGTGCACTCACTGGATTCACTGCACTGCATCCCCAGTGGTGCTAGTGCACTCTCTGGACTCACTGCACTGCATCCCCAGTGGTGCCAGTGCACTCTCTGGACTCACTGCACTGCATCCCCAGTGGTGCCAGTGCACTCTCTGGACTCACTGCAGTGCATCTCCAATGGTGCCAGTGCACTCTCTGGACTCACTGCACTGCATCCCCAGTGGTGCCAGTGCACTCTCTGGACTCACTGCACTGCATCCCCAGTGCTGCCAGTGCACTCTCTGGACTCACTGCACTGCATCCCCAGTGGTGCCAGTGCACTCTCTGGACTCACTGCACTGCATCCCCAGTGGTGCCAGTGCACTCTCTGGACTCACTGCACTGCATCCCCAGTGGTGCCAGTGCACTCTCTGGACTCACTGCACTGCATCCCCAGTGGTACCAGTGCACTCTGTGGACTCACTGCAGTGCATCCCCAGTGCTGCCAGTGCACTCTCTGGACTCACTGCACTGCATCCCCAGTGGTGCCAATGCAATCTCTGGACTCACTGCACTGCATCCCCAGTGGTGCCAGTGCACTCTCTGGACTCACTGCACTGCATCCCAAGTGGTGCCAGTGCACTCTCTGGAGTCACTGCACTGCATCCCCAGTGGTGCCAGTGCACTCTCTCGAGTCACTGCACTACATCCCCAGTGGTGCCAGTGCACTCACTGGACTCACTGTACTGCATCATCAGTGGTGCCAGTGCACTCTCTGGACTCACTGCAGTGCATCCCCAGTGGTGCCAGTGCACTCTCTGGACTCACTGCACTGCATCCCCAGTGGTGCCAGTGCACTCTCTGGACTCACTGCACTGCATCCCCAGTGGTGCCAGTGCACTCTCTGGACTCACTGCACTGCATCCCAAGTGGTGCCAGTGCACTCTCTGGAGTCACTAAACTCCATCACCAGTGGTGCCAGTGCACTCTCTCGAGTCACTGCACTACATCCCCAGTGGTGCCAGTGCACTCACTGGACTCACTGTACTGCATCCCCAGTGGTGCCAGTGCGCTCTCTGGCCTCACTGAAGTGCATTCTCAGTGGTGCCAGTGCACTCTCTGGACTCACTGCAGTGCATCCCCAGTGGTGCCAGTGCACTCTCTGGACTCACTGAAGTGCATTCTCAGTGGTGCCAGTGCACTCTCTGGACTCACTGCAGTGCATCCCCAGTGGTGCCAGTACACTCACTGGACTGACTGCACTGCATCCCCAGTGGTGCTAGTGCAGTCTCTGCACTCACTGCACTGCATCGCCAGTGGTGCCAGAGCACTCTCTGGACTCACTGCAGTGCATCCCCAGTGGTGCCAGTGCACTCTCTGGACTCACTGTACTGCATCCCCAGTGGTGCCAGTGCACTCTGTGGACTCACTGCTGTGCATCCCCATTGGTGCCAGTGCACTCTCTGGACTCACTGCACTGCATCCCCAGTGGTGCCAGTGCACTCTCTGGACTCACTGCACTGCATCCCCAGTGGTGCAAGTGCACTCTCTGGACTCACTGCAGTGCATCCCAAGTGGTGCCAATGCACTCTCTGGACTCACTGCAGTGCATCCCCAGTGGTGCCAGTACACTCACTGGACTTACTGCACTGCATCCCCAGTGGTGCCAGTGCACTCTCTGCACTCACTGAAGTGCATCCCCAGTGGTGCCAGTGAACTCTCTGGACTCACTGCAGTGCGTCCCCAGTGGTGCCAGTGCACTCTCTGGACTCACTGCACTGCATCCCCACTGGTGCCAGTGCACTCTCTGGACTCACTGCACTGCATCCCCAGTGGTGCCAGTGCACTCTCTGGACTCACTGCACTGCATCTCCAATGGTGCCAGTGCACTCTCTGGACTCACTGCACTGCATCCCCAGTGGAGCCAGTGCACTCTCTGGACTCACTGAAGTGCATCCCCATTGGTGCCAGTGCACTCTCTGGACTCACTGCACTGCATCCCCAGTGGTGCCAGTGCACTCTCTGGACTCACTGCACTGCATCCCCAGTGGTGGAAGTGCACTCTCTGGACTCACTGCAGTGCATCCCCAGTGGTGCCAATGCACTCTCTGGACTCACTGCAGTGCATCCCCAGTGGTGCCAGTACACTCACTGGACTCACTGCAGTGCATCCCCAGTGCTGCCAGTGCAGTCTCTGCACTCACTGAAGTGCATCTCCAGTGGTGCCAGTGAACTCTCTGGACTCACTGCAGTGCATCCCCAGTGGTGCCAGTGCACTCTCTGGACTCACTGCACTGCATCCCCAGTGGTGCCAGTGCACTCTCTGGACTCACTGCACTGCATCCCCAGTGGTGCCAGTGCACTCTCTGGACTCACTACACTGCATCTCCAATGGTGCCAATGCACTCTCTGGACTCACTGTACTGCATCCCCAGTGGTGCCAGTGCACTCTCTTGACTCACTGCACTGCATCCCCAGTGGTGCCAGTGCACTCACTGGATTCACTGCACTGCATCCCCAGTGGTGCTAGTGCACTCTCTGGACTCACTGCACTGCATCCCCAGTGGTACCAGTGCACTCTCTGGACTCACTGAAGTGCATTCTCAGTGGTGCCAGTGCACTCTGTGGACTCACTGCAGTGCATCCCCAGTGGTGCCAGTGCGCTCTCTGGACTCACTGCAGTGCATCCCCAGTGGTGCCAGTGCACTCTCTGGACTCACTGCACTGCATCCCCAGTGCTGCCAGTGCACTCTCTGGACTCACTGCACTGCATCCCCAGTGGTGCCAGTGCACTCTCTGGACTCACTGCACTGCATCCCCAGTGGTGCCAGTGCACTCTCTGGACTCACTGCACTGCATCCCCAGTGGTGCCAGTGCACTCTCTGGACTCACTGCACTGCATCCCCAGTGGTACCAGTGCACTCTGTGGACTCACTGCAGTGCATCCCCAGTGCTGCCAGTGCACTCTCTGGACTCACTGCACTGCATCCCCAGTGGTGCCAATGCAATCTCTGGACTCACTGCACTGCATCCCCAGTGGTGCCAGTGCACTCTCTGGACTCACTGCACTGCATCCCAAGTGGTGCCAGTGCACTCTCTGGAGTCACTGCACTGCATCCCCAGTGGTGCCAGTGCACTCTCTCGAGTCACTGCACTACATCCCCAGTGGTGCCAGTGCACTCACTGGACTCACTGTACTGCATCATCAGTGGTGCCAGTGCACTCTCTGGACTCACTGCAGTGCATCCCCAGTGGTGCCAGTGCACTCTCTGGACTCACTGCACTGCATCCCCAGTGGTGCCAGTGCACTCTCTGGACTCACTGCACTGCATCCCCAGTGGTGCCAGTGCACTCTCTGGACTCACTGCACTGCATCCCAAGTGGTGCCAGTGCACTCTCTGGAGTCACTGCACTGCATCCCCAGTGGTGCCAGTGCACTCTCTCGAGTCACTGCACTACATCCCCAGTGGTGCCAGTGCACTCACTGGACTCACTGTACTGCATCATCAGTGGTGCCAGTGCACTCTCTGGACTCACTGCAGTGCATCCCCAGTGGTGCCAGTGCACTCTCTGGACTCACTGCACTGCATCCCCAGTGGTGCAAGTGCACTCTCTGGACTCACTGCAGTGCATCCCAAGTGGTGCCAATGCACTCTCTGGACTCACTGCAGTGCATCCCCAGTGGTGCCAGTACACTCACTGGACTCACTGCACTGCATCCCCAGTGGTTCCAGTGCAGTCTCTGGACTCACTGCAGTGCATCCCCAGTGGTGCCAGTGCACTCTCTGGACTCACTGCACTGCATCCCCAGTGGTGCCAGTGCACTCTCTGGACTCACTGCACTGCATCCCCAGTGGTGCCAGTGCACTCTCTGGACTCACTGCACGGCATCTCCAATGGTGCCAGTGCACTCTCTGGACTCACTGCACTGCATCCCCAGTGGAGCCAGTGCACTCTCTGGACTCACTGAAGTGCATCCCCATTGGTGCCAGTGCACTCTCTGGACTCACTGCACTGCATCCCCAGTGGTGCCAGTGCACACTCTGGACTCACTGCACTGCATCCCCAGTGGTGCAAGTGCACTCTCTGGACTCACTGCAGTGCATCCCAAGTGGTGCCAATGCACTCTCTGGACTCACTGCAGTGCATCCCCAGTGGTGCCAGTACACTCACTGGACTCACTGCACTGCAGCCCCAGTGGTGCCAGTGCAGTCTCTGCACTCACTGAAGTGCATCTCCAGTGGTGCCAGTGAACTCTCTGGACTCACTGCAGTGCATCCCCAGTGGTGCCAGTGCACTCTCTGGACTCACTGCACTGCATCCCCAGTGTTGCCAGTGCACTCTCTGGACTCACTGCACTGCATCCCCAGTGGTGCCAGTGCACTCTCTGGACTCACTGCAGTGCATCTCCAATGGTGCCAGTGCACTCTCTGGACTCACTGCACTGCATCCCCAGTGGTGCCAATGCACTCTCTGGACTCACTGCTGTGCATCCCCAGTGGAGCCAGTGCACTCTCTGGACTCACTGCACTGCATCTCCAATGGTGCCAATGCACTCTCTGGACTCACTGTACTGCATCCCCAGTGGTGCCAGTGCACTCTCTTGACTCACTGCACTGCATCCCCAGTGGTGCCAGTGCACTCACTGGATTCACTGCACTGCATCCCCAGCGGTGCTAGTGCACTCTCTGGACTCACTGCAGTGCATCCCCAGTGGTACCAGTGCACTCTCTGGACTCACTGAAGTGCATTCTCAGTGGTGCCAGTGCACTCTGTGGACTCACTGCAGTGCATCCCCAGTGGTGCCAGTGCGCTCTCTGGACTCACTGCAGTGCATACCCAGTGGTGCCAGTGCACTCTCTGGACTCACTGCACTGCATCCCCAGTGCTGCCAGTGCACTCTCTGGACTCACTGCACTGCATCCCCAGTGGTGCCAGTGCACTCTCTGGACTCACTGCACTGCATCCCCAGTGGTGCCAGTGCACTCTCTGGACTCACTGCACTGCATCCCCAGTGGTGCCAGTGCACTCTCTGGACTCACTGCACTGCATCCCCAGTGGTACCAGTGCACTCTGTGGACTCACTGCAGTGCATCCCCAGTGCTGAGAGTGCACTCTCTGGACTCACTGCACTGCATCCCCAGTGGTGCCAGTGCACTCTCTGGACTCACTGCACTGCATCCCAAGTGGTGCCAGTGCACTCTCTGGAGTCACTAAACTCCATCACCAGTGGTGCCAGTGCACTCTCTCGAGTCACTGCACTACATCCCCAGTGGTGCCAGTGCACTCACTGGACTCACTGTACTGCATCCCCATTGGTGCCAGTGCACTCTCTGGACTCACTGCAGTGCATCCCCAGTGGTGCCAGTGCACTCTCTGGACTCACTGCACTGCATCCCCAGTGGTGCCAGTGCACTCACTGGACTCACTATACTGCATCACCAGTGGTGCCAGTGCACTCTCTGGACTCACTGCACTGCATCCCCAGTGTTGCCAGTGCATTCACTGGACTCACTGTACTGCATCTCCAGTGGTGCCAGTGCACTCTCTGGACTCACTGCAGTGCATCCCCAGTGGTGCCAGTGCACTCTCTGGACTCACTGCACTGCATCCCCAGTGCTGCCAGTGCACTCTCTGGACTCACTGCACTGCATCCCCAGTGGTGCCAGTGCACTCTCTGGACTCACTGCACTGCATCCCCAGTGGTGCCAGTGCACTCTCTGGACTCACTGCACTGCATCCCCAGTGGTGCCAGTGCACTCTCTGGACTCACTGCACTGCATCCCCAGTGGTACCAGTGCACTCTGTGGACTCACTGCAGTGCATCCCCAGTGCTGCCAGTGCACTCTCTGGACTCACTGCAGTGCATCCCCAGTGGTGCCAGTACGCTCTCTGGACTCACTGCACTGCATCCCCAGTGGTGCTAGTGCACTCTGTGGACTTACTGCAGTGCATCCCCAGTGGTGCCAGTGCACTCTCTGGACTCACTGAAAGGCATTCTCAGTGGTGCCAGTGCACTCTCTGGACTCACTGCAGTGCATCACCAGTGGTGCCAGTGCACTCTCTGGACTCACCGCACCGCATCCCCTGTGGTGCCAGTGCACTCTCTGGAGTAACTGCAGTGCATCACCAGAGGTGCCAGTGCACTCTCTGGACTCACTGCACTGCATCCCCAGTGGTGCCAGTGCACTCTCTGGACTCACTGCACTGTATCCCCAGTGGTGCCAGAGCACTCTCTGGACTCACTGCACTGCATCCCCAGTGCTGCCTGTGCACTCTCTGGACTCACTGCACTGCATCCCCAGTGGTGCCACTGCACTCTCTGGACTCACTGCACTGCATCCACAGTGGTGCCAGTGCACTCCCTGCACTCACTGCACTGCATCCCCAGTGGTGCCAGTGCACTCACTGGACTCACTGCAGTGCATTCCCTCTGGTGCCAGTGCACTCTCTGGACTCACTGCACTGCATCCCCAGTGGTGCCAGTGCACTCTCTGGACTCACTGCAGTGCATCCCCAGTGGTGCCAGTGCACTCTGTGGACTCACTGCAGTGCATCCCCAGTGGTGCCAGTGCACTCTCTGGACTCACTGAAGTGCATCCCCAGTGGTGCCAGTGCACTCTCTGGACTCACTGCACTGCATCCCCAGTGGTGCCAGTGCACTCTGTGGACTCACTGCAGTGCATCCCCAGTGGTGCCAGTGCACTCTCTGGACTCACTGAAGTGCATTCTCAGTGGTGCCAGTGCACTCTCTGGACTCACTGCAGTGCATCCCCAGTGGTGCCAGTACACTCACTGGACTGACTGCACTGCATCCCCAGTGGTGCTAGTGCACTCTCTGGACTCACTGCACTGCATCACCAGTGGTGCCAATGCACTCTCTGGACTCACTGCTGTGCATCCCCAGTGGTGCCAGTGCACTCTCTGGACTCACTGTACTGCATCCCCAGTGGTGCCAGTGCACTCTGTGGACTCACTGCTGTGCATCCCCATTGGTGCCAGTGCACTCTCTGGACTCACTGCAGTGCATCCCCAGTGGTGCCAGTGCACTCTCTGGACTCACTGCAGTGCATCCCCAGTGGTGCAAGTGCACTCTCTGGACTCACTGCAGTGCATCCCAAGTGGTGCCAATGCACTCTCTGAACTCACTGCAGTGCATCCCCAATGGTGCCAGTACGCTCTCTGGACTCACTGCACTGCATCCCCAGTGGTGATAGTGCACTCTGTGGACTCACTGCAGTGCATCCCCAGTGGTGCCAGTGCACTCTCTGGACTCACTGAAAGGCATTCTCAGTGGTGCCAGTGCACTCTCTGGAGTAACTGCAGTGCATCACCAGAGGTGCCAGTGCACTCTCTGGACTCACTGCACTGCATCCCCAGTGGTGCCAGTGCACTCTCTGGACTCACTGCACTGTATCCCCAGTGGTGCCAGAGCACTCTCTGGACTCACTGCACTGCATCCCCAGTGCTGCCTGTGCACTCTCTGGACTCACTGCACTGCATCCCCAGTGGTGCCACTGCACTCTCTGGCCTCACTGCACTGCATCCACAGTGGTGCCAGTGCACTCCCTGCACTCACTGCACTGCATCCCCAGTGGTGCCAGTGCACTCACTGGACTCACTGCAGTGCATTCCCTCTGGTGCCAGTGCACTCTCTGGACTCACTGCACTGCATCCCCAGTGGTGCCAGTGCACTCTCTGGACTCACTGCACTGCATCCCCAGTGGTGCCAGTGCACTCTCTGGACTCACTGCAGTGCATCCCCATTGGTGCCAGTTTACTCTCTGGACTCACTGAAGTGCATCCCCCGTGGTGCCAGTGCGATCTCTGGACTCACTGCACTGCATTCCCAGTGGTGCCAGTGCACACTCTGGACTCACTGCACTGCATCCCCAGTGGTGCCAGTGCACTCTCTGGACTCACTGCAGTGCGTCCCCAGTTTTGCCTGTGCACTCTCTGGACTCACTGCACTGCATAACCAGTGGTGCCAGTGCACTCTCTGGACTAACTGCACTGCATCCCCATTGGAGCCAGTGCACTCTCTGGACTCACTGCACTGCATCCCCAGTGGTGCCAGTGCACTCTGTGGACTCACTGCAGTGCATCCCCAGTGGAGCCCGTGCACTCTCTGGACTCCCGGCACCGCATCCCCAGTGGTGCCAGTGCACTCTCTGGACTCACTGCACTGCATCACCTGTGGTGCCAGTGCACTCTGTGGACTCACTGCAGTGCATCCCCAGTGGTGCCAGTGCACTCTCTGGACTCACTGAAGTGCATTCTCAGTGGTGCCAGTGCACTCTCTGGACTCACTGCAGTGCATCCCCAGTGGTGCCAGTACACTCACTGGACTGACTGCACTGCATCCCCAGTGGTGCTAGTGCACTCTCTGGACTCACTGCACTGCATCCCCAGTGGTGCCAATGCACTCTCTGGACTCACTGCTGTGCATCCCCAGTGGTGCCAGTGCACTCTCTGGACTCACTGTACTGCATCCCCAGTGGTGCCAGTGCACTCTGTGGACTCACTGCTGTGCATCCCCATTGGTGCCAGTGCACTCTCTGGACTCACTGCACTGCATCCCCAGTGGTGCCAGTGCACTCTCTGGACTCACTGCAGTGCATCCCCAGTGGTGCAAGTGCACTCTCTGGACTCACTGCAGTGCATCCCAAGTGGTGCCAATGCACTCTCTGGACTCACTGCAGTGCATCCCCAGTGGTGCCAGTACACTCTGTGGACTCACTGCACTGCATCCCCAGTGGTGCCAGTGCAGTCTCTGCACTCACTGAAGTGCATCCCCAGTGGTGCCAGTGAACTCTCTGGACTCACTGCACTGCATCCCCAGTGGTGCCAGTGCACTCTCTGGACTCACTGCACTGCATCCCCAGTGGTGCCAGTGCACTCTCTGGACTCACTGCACTGCATCCCCAGTGGTGCCAGTGCACTCTCTGGACTCACTGCACTGCATCCCCAGTGGTGCCAGTGCACTCTCTGGACTCACTGCACTGCATCCCCAGTGGAGCCAGTGCACTCTCTGGACTCACTGAAGTGCATCCCCATTGGGGCCAGTGCACTCTCTGGACTCACTGCACTGCATCCCCAGTGGTGCCAGTGCACTCTCTGGACTCACTGCACTGCATCCCCAGTGGTGCCAGTGCCCTCTGTGGACTCACTGCAGTGCATCCCAAGTGGTGCCAATGCACTCTCTGGACTCACTGCAGTGCATCCCCAGTGCTGCCTGTGCACTCTCTGGACTCACTGCAGTGCATCCTAAGTGGTGCCAATGCACTCTCTGGACTCACTGCAGGGCATCCCCAGTGGTGCCAGTGCAGTCTCTGGACTCACTGAAGTACATCTCCAGTGGTGCCAGTGAACTCTCTGGACTCACTGCAGTGCATCCCAGTGGTGCCAGTGCACTCTGTGGACTCACTGCAGTGCATCCCCAGTGGTGCCAGTGCACTCTCTGGACTCACTGCACTGCATCTCCAATGGTGCCAGTGCACTCTCTGGACTCACTGCACTGCATCCCCAGTGGTGCCAATGCACTGTCTGGACTCACTGCTGTGCATCCCCAGTGGTGCCAGTGCACTCTCTGGACTCACTGTACTGCATCACCAGTGGTGCCAGTGCACTCTCGACTCACTGCACTGCATCCCCAGTGGTGCCAGTGCACTCTGTGGACTCACTGTAGTGCATCCCCATTGGTGCCAGTGCACTCTCTGGACTCACTGCACTGGATCCCCAGTGGTGTCTGTGCACTCTCTGGACTCACTGCACTGCATCCCCAGTGGTGCAAGTGCACTCTCTGGACTCACTGCAGTGTATCCCAAGTGGTGCCAATGCACTCTCTGGACTCACTGCAGTGCATCCCCAGTGGTGCCAGTACACTCTCTGGACTCACTGCACTGCATCCCCAGTGGTGCCAGTGCAGTCTCTGCACTCACTGAAGTGCATCTCCAGTGGTGCCAGTGAACTCTCTGGACTCACTGCAGTGCATCCCCAGTGGTGCCAGTGCACTCTCTGGACTCACTGCACTGCATCCCCAGTGGTGCCAGTGCACTCTCTGGACTCACTGCACTGCATCCCCAGTGGTGCCAGTGCACTCTCTGGACTCACTGCACTGCATCTCCAATGGTGCCAGTGCACTCTCTGGACTCACTGCACTGCATCCCCAGTGGTGTCAGTGCACTCTCTGGACTCACTGCACTGCATCCCCAGTGGTGCAAGTGCACTCTCTGGACTCACTGCAGTGCATCCCAAGTGGTGCCAATGCACTCTCTGGACTCACTGCAGTGCATCCCCAGTGGTGCCAGTACACTCTCTGGACTCACTGCACTGCATCCCCAGTGGTGCCAGTGCAGTCTCTGCACTCACTGCAGTGCATCCCCAGTGGTGCCAGTGCACTCTCTGGACTCACTGCACTGCATCCCCAGTGGTGCCAGTGCACTCTCTGGACTCACTGCACTGCATCCCCAGTGGTGCCAGTGCACTCTCTGGACTCACTGCACTGCATCTCCAATGGTGCCAGTGCACTCTCTGGACTCACTGCACTGCATCCCCAGTATTGCCAGTGCACTCTCTGGACTCACTGCACTGCATCCCCAGTGTTGCCAGTGCACTCTCTGGACTCACTGCACTGCATCCCCAGTGGAGCCCGTGCACTCTCTGGACTCACTGCAGTGCATCCCCAGTGGTGCCAGTGCACTCTCTGGAGTGACTGCAGTGCATCCCCAGTGGTGCCAGTGCACTCTCTGGAGTGACTGCAGTGCATCCCCAGTGGTGCCAGTGCACTCTCTGGAGTGACTGCAGTGCATCCCCAGTGGTGCCAGTGCACTCTCTGGACTCGCGTCACTGCATCCCCAGTGGTGCCAGTGCACTCTCTGGACTCACTGCACTGCATCCCCAGTGGTGCCAGTGCACTCTCTGGACTCACTGCACTGCATCCCCAGTGGTGCCAGTGCACTCTCTGGACTCACTGCAGTGCATCTCCAATGGTGCCAGTGCACTCTCTGGACTCACTGCACTGCATCCCCAGTGGTGCCAATGCACTCTCTGGACTCACTGCTGTGCATCCCCAGTGGTGCCAGTGCACTCTCTGGACTCACTGCACTGCTTCTCCAATGGTGCCAATGCACTCTCTGGACTCACTGTACTGCATCCCCAGTGGTGCCAGTGCACTCTCTTGACTCACTGCACTGCATCCCCAGTGGTGCCAGTGCACTCACTGGATTCACTGCACTGCATCCCCAGTGGTGCTAGTGCACTCTCTGGACTCACTGCAGTGCATCCCCAGTGGTACCAGTGCACTCTCTGGACTCACTGAAGTGCATTCTCAGTGGTGCCAGTGCACTCTGTGGACTCACTGCAGTGCATCCCCAGTGGTGCCAGTGCGCTCTCTGGACTCACTGCAGTGCATACCCAGTGGTGCCAGTGCACTCTCTGGACTCACTGCACTGCATCCCCAGTGGTGCCAGTGCACTCTCTGGACTCACTGCTGTGCATCCCCAGTGGTGCCAGTGCACTCTCTGGACTCACTGCACTGCATCCCCAGTGGTGCCAGTGCACTCTCTGGACTCACTGCAGTGCATCCCCAGTGGTGCCAGTGCACTCTCTGGACTCACTGCACTGCATCCCCAGTGGTGCCAGTGCACTCTCTGGACTCACTGCACTGCATCCCCAGTGGTGCCAGTGCACTCTCTGGAGTCACTGCACTGCATCCCCAGTGGTGCCAGTGCACTCTCTCGAGTCACTGCACTACATCCCCAGTGGTGCCAGTGCACTCACTGGACTCACTGTACTGCATCATCAGTGGTGCCAGTGCACTCTCTGGACTCACTGCAGTGCATCCCCAGTGGTGCCAGTGCACTCTCTGGAGTCACTGCACTGCATCCCCAGTGGTGCCAGTGCAGTCTCTGCACTCACTGAAGTGCATCCCCAGTGGTGCCAGTGAACTCTCTGGACTCACTGCAGTGCGTCCCCAGTGGTGCCAGTGCACTCTCTGGACTCACTGCACTGCATCCCCAGTGGTGCCAGTGCACTCTCTGGACTCACTGCACTGCATCCCCAGTGGTGCCAGTGCACTCTCTGGACTCACTGCACGGCATCTCCAATGGTGCCAGTGCACTCTCTGGACTCACTGCACTGCATCCCCAGTGGAGCCAGTGCACTCTCTGGACTCACTGAAGTGCATCCCCATTGGTGCCAGTGCACTCTCTGGACTCACTGCACTGCATCCCCAGTGGTGCCAGTGCACTCTCTGGACTCACTGCACTGCATCCCCAGTGGTGCAAGTGCACTCTCTGGACTCACTGCAGTGCATCCCAAGTGGTGCCAATGCACTCTCTGGACTCACTGCAGTGCATCCCCAGTGGTGCCAGTACACTCACTGGACTCACTGCACTGCATCCCCAGTGCTGCCAGTGCAGTCTCTGCACTCACTGAAGTGCATCTCCAGTGGTGCCAGTGAACTCTCTGGACTCACTGCAGTGCATCCCCAGTGGTGCCAGTGCACTCTCTGGACTCACTGCACTGCATCCCCAGTGGTGCCAGTGCACTCTCTGGACTCACTGCACTGCATCCCCAGTGGTGCCAGTGCACTCTCTGGACTCACTGCACTGCATCTCCAATGGTGCCAATGCACTCTCTGGACTCACTGTACTGCATCCCCAGTGGTGCCAGTGCACTCTCTTGACTCACTGCACTGCATCCCCAGTGGTGCCAGTGCACTCACTGGATTCACTGCACTGCATCCCCAGTGGTGCTAGTGCACTCTCTGGACTCACTGCACTGCATCCCCAGTGGTACCAGTGCACTCTCTGGACTCCCTGAAGTGCATTCTCAGTGGTGCCAGTGCACTCTGTGGACTCACTGCAGTGCATCCCCAGTGGTGCCAGTGCGCTCTCTGGACTCACTGCAGTGCATCCCCAGTGGTGCCAGTGCACTCTCTGGACTCACTGCACTGCATCCCCAGTGCTGCCAGTGCACTCTCTGGACTCACTGCACTGCATCCCCAGTGGTGCCAGTGCACTCTCTGGACTCACTGCACTGCATCCCCAGTGGTGCCAGTGCACTCTCTGGACTCACTGCACTGCATCCCCAGTGGTGCCAGTGCACTCTCTGGACTCACTGCACTGCATCCCCAGTGGTACCAGTGCACTCTGTGGACTCACTGCAGTGCATCCCCAGTGCTGCCAGTGCACTCTCTGGACTCACTGCACTGCATCCCCAGTGGTGCCAGTGCACTCTCTGGACTCACTGCACTGCATCCCCAGTGGTGCCAGTGCACTCTCTGGACTCACTGCACTGCATCCCAAGTGGTGCCAGTGCACTCTCTGGAGTCACTGCACTGCATCCCCAGTGGTGCCAGTGCACTCTCTCGAGTCACTGCACTACATCCCCAGTGGTGCCAGTGCACTCACTGGACTCACTGTACTGCATCATCAGTGGTGCCAGTGCACTCTCTGGACTCACGGCAGTGCATCCCCAGTGGTGCCAGTGCACTCTCTGGACTCACTGCACTGCATCCCCAGTGGTGCCAGTGCACTCTCTGGACTCACTGCACTGCATCCCCAGTGGTGCAAGTGCACTCTCTGGACTCACTGCAGTGCATCCCAAGTGGTGTCAATGCACTCTCTGGACTCACTGCAGTGCATCCCCAGTGGTGCCAGTACACTCACTGGACTCACTGCACTGCATCCCCAGTGGTGCTAGTGCACTCTGTGGACTTACTGCAGTGCATCCCCAGTGGTGCCAGTGCACTCTCTGGACTCACTGAAAGGCATTCTCAGTGGTGCCAGTGCACTCTCTGGACTCACTGCAGTGCATTACCAGTGGTGCCAGTGCACTCTCTGGACTCACCGCACCGCATCCCCTGTGGTGCCAGTGCACTCTCTGGAGTAACTGCAGTGCATCACCAGAGGTGCCAGTGCACTCTCTGGACTCACTGCACTGCATCCCCAGTGGTGCCAGTGCACTCTCTGGACTCACTGCACTGTATCCCCAGTGGTGCCAGAGCACTCTCTGGACTCACTGCACTGCATCCCCAGTGCTGCCTGTGCACTCTCTGGACTCACTGCACTGCATCCCCAGTGGTGCCACTGCACTCTCTGGACTCACTGCACTGCATCCACAGTGGTGCCAGTGCACTCCCTGCACTCACTGCACTGCATCCCCAGTGGTGCCAGTGCACTCACTGGACTCACTGCAGTGCATCCCCAGTGGTGCCAGTGCACTCTCTGGACTCACTGCACTGCATCCCCAGTGGTGCCAGTGCACTCTCTGGACTCACTGCAGTGCATCCCCAGTGGTGCCAGTGCACTCTGTGGACTCACTGCAGTGCATCCCCAGTGGTGCCAGTGCACTCTCTGGACTCACTGAAGTGCATCCCCAGTGGTGCCAGTGCACTCTCTGGACTCACTGCACTGCATCCCCAGTGGTGCCAGTGCACTCTGTGGACTCACTGCAGTGCATCCCCAGTGGTGCCAGTGCACTCTCTGGACTCACTGAAGTGCATTCTCAGTGGTGCCAGTGCACTCTCTGGACTCACTGCAGTGCATCCCCAGTGGTGCCAGTACACTCACTGGACTGACTGCACTGCATCCCCAGTGGTGCTAGTGCACTCTCTGGACTCACTGCACTGCATCACCAGTGGTGCCAATGCACTCTCTGGACTCACTGCTGTGCATCCCCAGTGGTGCCAGTGCACTCTCTGGACTCACTGTACTGCATCCCCAGTGGTGCCAGTGCACTCTGTGGACTCACTGCTGTGCATCCCCATTGGTGCCAGTGCACTCTCTGGACTCACTGCAGTGCATCCCCAGTGGTGCCAGTGCACTCTCTGGACTCACTGCAGTGCATCCCCAGTGCTGCAAGTGCACTCTCTGGACTCACTGCAGTGCATCCCAAGTGGTGCCAATGCACTCTCTGGACTCACTGCAGTGCATCCCCAATGGTGCCAGTACGCTCTCTGGACTCACTGCACTGCATCCCCAGTGGTGATAGTGCACTCTGTGGACTCACTGCAGTGCATCCCCAGTGGTGCCAGTGCACTCTCTGGACTCACTGAAAGGCATTCTCAGTGGTGCCAGTGCACTCTCTGGAGTAACTGCAGTGCATCACCAGAGGTGCCAGTGCACTCTCTGGACTCACTGCACTGCATCCCCAGTGGTGCCAGTGCACTCTCTGGACTCACTGCACTGTATCCCCAGTGGTGCCAGAGCACTCTCTGGACTCACTGCACTGCATCCCCAGTGCTGCCTGTGCACTCTCTGGACTCACTGCACTGCATCCCCAGTGGTGCCACTGCACTCTCTGGACTCACTGCACTGCATCCACAGTGGTGCCAGTGCACTCCCTGCACTCACTGCACTGCATCCCCAGTGGTGCCAGTGCACTCACTGGACTCACTGCAGTGCATTCCCTCTGGTGCCAGTGCACTCTCTGGACTCACTGCACTGCATCCCCAGTGGTGCCAGTGCACTCTCTGGACTCACTGCAGTGCATCCCCAGTGGTGCCAGTGCACTCTCTGGACTCACTGCAGTGCATCCCCATTGGTGCCAGTTTACTCTCTGGACTCACTGAAGTGCATCCCCCGTGGTGCCAGTGCGATCTCTGGACTCACTGCACTGCATTCCCAGTGGTGCCAGTGCACACTCTGGACTCACTGCACTGCATCCCCAGTGGTGCCAGTGCACTCTCTGGACTCACTGCAGTGCGTCCCCAGTTTTGCCTGTGCACTCTCTGGACTCACTGCACTGCATAACCAGTGGTGCCAGTGCACTCTCTGGACTAACTGCACTGCATCCCCATTGGAGCCAGTGCACTCTCTGGACTCACTGCACTGCATCCCCAGTGGTGCCAGTGCACTCTGTGGACTCACTGCAGTGCATCCCCAGTGGAGCCCGTGCACTCTCTGGACTCCCGGCACCGCATCCCCAGTGGTGCCAGTGCACTCTCTGGACTCACTGCACTGCATCACCTGTGGTGCCAGTGCACTCTGTGGACTCACTGCAGTGCATCCCCAGTGGTGCCAGTGCACTCTCTGGACTCACTGAAGTGCATTCTCAGTGGTGCCAGTGCACTCTCTGGACTCACTGCAGTGCATCCCCAGTGGTGCCAGTACACTCACTGGACTGACTGCACTGCATCCCCAGTGGTGCTAGTGCACTCTCTGGACTCACTGCACTGCATCCCCAGTGGTGCCAATGCACTCTCTGGACTCACTGCTGTGCATCCCCAGTGGTGCCAGTGCACTCTCTGGACTCACTGTACTGCATCCCCAGTGGTGCCAGTGCACTCTGTGGACTCACTGCTGTGCATCCCCATTGGTGCCAGTGCACTCTCTGGACTCACTGCACTGCATCCCCAGTGGTGCCAGTGCACTCTCTGGACTCACTGCAGTGCATCCCCAGTGGTGCAAGTGCACTCTCTGGACTCACTGCAGTGCATCCCAAGTGGTGCCAATGCACTCTCTGGACTCACTGCAGTGCATCCCCAGTGGTGCCAGTACACTCTGTGGACTCACTGCACTGCATCCCCAGTGGTGCCAGTGCAGTCTCTGCACTCACTGAAGTGCATCCCCAGTGGTGCCAGTGAACTCTCTGGACTCACTGCAGTGCATCCCCAGTGGTGCCAGTGCACTCTCTGGACTCACTGCACTGCATCCCCAGTGGTGCCAGTGCACTCTCTGGACTCACTGCACTGCATCCCCAGTGGTGCCAGTGCACTCTCTGGACTCACTGCACTGCATCCCCAGTGGTGCCAGTGCACTCTCTGGACTCACTGCACTGCATCCCCAGTGGAGCCAGTGCACTCTGTGGACTCACTGAAGTGCATCCCCATTGGGGCCAGTGCACTCTCTGGACTCACTGCACTGCATCCCCAGTGGTGCCAGTGCACTCTCTGGACTCACTGCACTGCATCCCCAGTGGTGCCAGTGCCCTCTGTGGACTCACTGCAGTGCATCCCAAGTGGTGCCAATGCACTCTCTGGACTCACTGCAGTGCATCCCCAGTGCTGCCTGTGCACTCTCTGGACTCACTGCAGTGCATCCTAAGTGGTGCCAATGCACTCTCTGGACTCACTGCAGGGCATCCCCAGTGGTGCCAGTGCAGTCTCTGGACTCACTGAAGTACATCTCCAGTGGTGCCAGTGAACTCTCTGGACTCACTGCAGTGCATCCCAGTGGTGCCAGTGCACTCTCTGGACTCACTGCACTGCATCCCCAGTGGTGCCAGTGCACTCTCTGGACTCACTGCACTGCATCTCCAATGGTGCCAGTGCACTCTCTGGACTCACTGCACTGCATCCCCAGTGGTGCCAATGCACTCTCTGGACTCACTGCTGTGCATCCCCAGTGGTGCCAGTGCACTCTCTGGACTCACTGTACTGCATCACCAGTGGTGCCAGTGCACTTTCGACTCACTGCACTGCATCCCCAGTGGTGCCAGTGCACTCTGTGGACTCACTGTAGTGCATCCCCATTGGTGCCAGTGCACTCTCTGGACTCACTGCACTGGATCCCCAGTGGTGTCAGTGCACTCTCTGGACTCACTGCACTGCATCCCCAGTGGTGCAAGTGCACTCTCTGGACTCACTGCAGTGTATCCCAAGTGGTGCCAATGCACTCTCTGGACTCACTGCAGTGCATCCCCAGTGGTGCCATTACACTCTCTGGACTCACTGCACTGCATCCCCAGTGGTGCCAGTGCAGTCTCTGCACTCACTGAAGTGCATCTCCAGTGGTGCCAGTGAACTCTCTGGACTCACTGCAGTGCATCCCCAGTGGTGCCAGTGCACTCTCTGGACTCACTGCACTGCATCCCCAGTGGTGCCAGTGCACTCTCTGGACTCACTGCACTGCATCCCCAGTGGTGCCAGTGCACTCTCTGGACTCACTGCACTGCATCTCCAATGGTGCCAGTGCACTCTCTGGACTCACTGCACTGCATCCCCAGTGGTGTCAGTGCACTCTCTGGACTCACTGCACTGCATCCCCAGTGGTGCAAGTGCACTCTCTGGACTCACTGCAGTGCATCCCAAGTGGTGCCAATGCACTCTCTGGACTCACTGCAGTGCATCCCCAGTGGTGCCAGTACACTCTCTGGACTCACTGCACTGCATCCCCAGTGGTGCCAGTGCAGTCTCTGCACTCACTGAAGTGCATCTCCAGTGGTGCCAGTGAACTCTCTGGACTCACTGCAGTGCATCCCCAGTGGTGCCAGTGCACTCTCTGGACTCACTGCACTGCATCCCCAGTGGTGCCAGTGCACTCTCTGGACTCACTGCACTGCATCCCCAGTGGTGCCAGTGCACTCTCTGGACTCACTGCACTGCATCTCCAATGGTGCCAGTGCACTCTCTGGACTCACTGCACTGCATCCCCAGTGGTGCCAGTGCACTCTCTGGACTCACTGCACTGCATCCCCAGTGTTGCCAGTGCACTCTCTGGACTCACTGCACTGCATCCCCAGTGGAGCCCGTGCACTCTCTGGACTCACTGCAGTGCATCCCCAGTGGTGCCAGTGCACTCTCTGGAGTGACTGCAGTGCATCCCCAGTGGTGCCAGTGCACTCTCTGGAGTGACTGCAGTGCATCCCCAGTGGTGCCAGTGCACTCTCTGGAGTGACTGCAGTGCATCCCCAGTGGTGCCAGTGCACTCTCTGGACTCGCGTCACTGCATCCCCAGTGGTGCCAGTGCACTCTCTGGACTCACTGCACTGCATCCCCAGTGGTGCCAGTGCACTCTCTGGACTCACTGCACTGCATCCCCAGTGGTGCCAGTGCACTCTCTGGACTCACTGCAGTGCATCTCCAATGGTGCCAGTGCACTCTCTGGACTCACTGCACTGCATCCCCAGTGGTGCCAATGCACTCTCTGGACTCACTGCTGTGCATCCCCAGTGGTGCCAGTGCACTCTCTGGACTCACTGCACTGCATCTCCAATGGTGCCAATGCACTCTCTGGACTCACTGTACTGCATCCCCAGTGGTGCCAGTGCACTCTCTTGACTCACTGCACTGCATCCCCAGTGGTGCCAGTGCACTCACTGGATTCACTGCACTGCATCCCCAGTGGTGCTAGTGCACTCTCTGGACTCACTGCAGTGCATCCCCAGTGGTACCAGTGCACTCTCTGGACTCACTGAAGTGCATTCTCAGTGGTGCCAGTGCACTCTGTGGACTCACTGCAGTGCATCCCCAGTGGTGCCAGTGCGCTCTCTGGACTCACTGCAGTGCATACCCAGTGGTGCCAGTGCACTCTCTGGACTCACTGCACTGCATCCCCAGTGGTGCCAATGCACTCTCTGGACTCACTGCTGTGCATCCCCAGTGGTGCCAGTGCACTCTCTGGACTCACTGCACTGCATCCCCAGTGGTGCCAGTGCACTCTCTGGACTCACTGCAGTGCATCCCCAGTGGTGCCAGTGCACTCTCTGGACTCACTGCACTGCATCCCCAGTGGTGCCAGTGCACTCTCTGGACTCACTGCACTGCATCCCCAGTGGTGCCAGTGCACTCTCTGGAGTCACTGCACTGCATCCCCAGTGGTGCCAGTGCACTCTCTCGAGTCACTGCACTACATCCCCAGTGGTGCCAGTGCACTCACTGGACTCACTGTACTGCATCATCAGTGGTGCCAGTGCACTCTCTGGACTCACTGCAGTGCATCCCCAGTGGTGCCAGTGCACTCTCTGGAGTCACTGCACTGCATCCCCAGTGGTGCCAGTGCAGTCTCTGCACTCACTGAAGTGCATCCCCAGTGGTGCCAGTGAACTCTCTGGACTCACTGCAGTGCGTCCCCAGTGGTGCCAGTGCACTCTCTGGACTCACTGCACTGCATCCCCAGTGGTGCCAGTGCACTCTCTGGACTCACTGCACTGCATCCCCAGTGGTGCCAGTGCACTCTCTGGACTCACTGCACGGCATCTCCAATGGTGCCAGTGCACTCTCTGGACTCACTGCACTGCATCCCCAGTGGAGCCAGTGCACTCTCTGGACTCACTGAAGTGCATCCCCATTGGTGCCAGTGCACTCTCTGGACTCACTGCACTGCATCCCCAGTGGTGCCAGTGCACTCTCTGGACTCACTGCACTGCATCCCCAGTGGTGCAAGTGCACTCTCTGGACTCACTGCAGTGCATCCCAAGTGGTGCCAATGCACTCTCTGGACTCACTGCAGTGCATCCCCAGTGGTGCCAGTACACTCACTGGACTCACTGCACTGCATCCCCAGTGCTGCCAGTGCAGTCTCTGCACTCACTGAAGTGCATCTCCAGTGGTGCCAGTGAACTCTCTGGACTCACTGCAGTGCATCCCCAGTGGTGCCAGTGCACTCTCTGGACTCACTGCACTGCATCCCCAGTGGTGCCAGTGCACTCTCTGGACTCACTGCACTGCATCCCCAGTGGTGCCAGTGCACTCTCTGGACTCACTGCACTGCATCTCCAATGGTGCCAATGCACTCTCTGGACTCACTGTACTGCATCCCCAGTGGTGCCAGTGCACTCTCTTGACTCACTGCACTGCATCCCCAGTGGTGCCAGTGCACTCACTGGATTCACTGCACTGCATCCCCAGTGGTGCTAGTGCACTCTCTGGACTCACTGCACTGCATCCCCAGTGGTACCAGTGCACTCTCTGGACTCACTGAAGTGCATTCTCAGTGGTGCCAGTGCACTCTGTGGACTCACTGCAGTGCATCCCCAGTGGTGCCAGTGCGCTCTCTGGACTCACTGCAGTGCATCCCCAGTGGTGCCAGTGCACTCTCTGGACTCACTGCACTGCATCCCCAGTGCTGCCAGTGCACTCTCTGGACTCACTGCACTGCATCCCCAGTGGTGCCAGTGCACTCTCTGGACTCACTGCACTGCATCCCCAGTGGTGCCAGTGCACTCTCTGGACTCACTGCACTGCATCCCCAGTGGTGCCAGTGCACTCTCTGGACTCACTGCACTGCATCCCCAGTGGTACCAGTGCACTCTGTGGACTCACTGCAGTGCATCCCCAGTGCTGCCAGTGCACTCTCTGGACTCACTGCACTGCATCCCCAGTGGTGCCAGTGCACTCTCTGGACTCACTGCACTGCATCCCCAGTGGTGCCAGTGCACTCTCTGGACTCACTGCACTGCATCCCAAGTGGTGCCAGTGCACTCTCTGGAGTCACTGCACTGCATCCCCAGTGGTGCCAGTGCACTCTCTCGAGTCACTGCACTACATCCCCAGTGGTGCCAGTGCACTCACTGGACTCACTGTACTGCATCATCAGTGGTGCCAGTGCACTCTCTGGACTCACGGCAGTGCATCCCCAGTGGTGCCAGTGCACTCTCTGGACTCACTGCACTGCATCCCCAGTGGTGCCAGTGCACTCTCTGGACTCACTGCACTGCATCCCCAGTGGTGCAAGTGCACTCTCTGGACTCACTGCAGTGCATCCCAAGTGGTGTCAATGCACTCTCTGGACTCACTGCAGTGCATCCCCAGTGGTGCCAGTACACTCTCTGGACTCACTGCACTGCATCCCCAGTGCTGCCAGTGCAGTCTCTGCACTCACTGAAGTGCATCCCCAGTGGTGCCAGTGAACTCTCTGGACTCACTGCAGTGCATCCCCAGTGGTGCCAGTGCACTCTCTGGACTCACTGCACTGCATCCCCAGTGGTGCCAGTGCACTCTCTGGACTCACTGCACTGCATCCCCAGTGGTGCCAGTGCACTCTCTGGACTCACTGCACTGCATCTCCAATGGTGCCAGTGCACTCTCTGGACTCACTGCACTGCATCCCCAGTGGAGCCAGTGCACTCTCTGGACTCACTGAAGTGCATCCCCATTGGTGCCAGTGCACTCTCTGGACTCACTGCACTGCATCCCCAGTGGTGCCAGTGCACTCTCTGGACTCACTGCACTGCATCCCCAGTGGTGCAAGTGCACTCTCTGGACTCACTGCAGTGCATCCCAAGTGGTGCCAATGCACTCTCTGGACTCACTGCAGTGCATCCCCAGTGGTGCCAGTACACTCTCTGGACTCACTGCACTGCATCCCCATTGGTGCCAGTGCACTCTCTGGACTCACTGCAGTGCATCTCCAATGGTGCCAGTGCACTCTCTGGACTCACTGCACTGCATCCCCAGTGGTGCCAATGCACTCTCTGGACTCACTGCAGTGCATACCCAGTGGTGCCAGTGCACTCTCTGGACTCACTGCACTGCATCCCCAGTGCTGCCAGTGCACTCTCTGGACTCACTGCACTGCATCCCCAGTGGTGCCAGTGCACTCTCTGGACTCACTGCACTGCATCCCCAGTGGTGCCAGTGCACTCTCTGGACTCACTGCAGTGCATCCCCAGTGGTGCCAGTGCACTCTGTGGACTCACTGCAGTGCATCCCCAGTGCTGCCAGTGCACTCTCTGGACTCACTGCACTGCATCCCCAGTGGTGCCAATGCACTCTCTGGACTCACTGCACTGCATCCCCAGTGGTGCCAGTGCACTCTCTGGACTCACTGCACTGCATCCCAAGTGGTGCCAGTGCACTCTCTGGAGTCACTAAACTGCATCACCAGTGGTGCCAGTGCACTCTCTCGAGTCACTGCACTACATCCCCAGTGGTGCCAGTGCACTCACTGGACTCACTGTACTGCATCATCAGTGGTGCCAGTGCACTCTCTGGACTCACTGCAGTGCATCCCCAGTGGTGCCAGTGCACTCACTGGACTCACTGCAGTGCATCCCCAGTGCTGCCAGTGCAGTCTCTGCACTCACTATACTGCATCACCAGTGGTGCCAGTGCACTCTCTGGACTCACTGCACTGCATCCCCTGTGTTGCCAGTGCATTCACTGGACTCACTGTACTGCATCTCCAGTGGTGCCAGTGCACTCTCTGGACTCACTGCAGTGCATCCCCAGTGGTGCCAGTGCACTCTCTGGACTCACTGCAGTGCATCCCCACTGGTGCCAGTGCACTCACTGGACTCACTGCACTACATTCCCAGTGGTGCTAGTTCACTCTCTGGACTCACTGCAGTGCATCCCCAGTGGTGCCAGTGCACTCTTTGGACTCACTGAAGTGCATTCTCAGTGGTGCCAGTCCACTCTCTGGACTCACTGCACTGCATCCCCAGTGGTGCCAGTGCGCTCTCTGGCCTCACTGAAGTGCATTCTCAGTGGTGCCAGTGCACTCTCTGGACTCACTGCAGTGCATCCCCAGTGGTGCCAGTACGCTCTCTGGACTCACTGCACTGCATCCCCAGTGGTGCTAGTGCACTCTCTGGACTTACTGCAGTGCATCCCCAGTGGTGCCAGTGCACTCTCTGGACTCACTGAAAGGCATTCTCAGTGGTGCCAGTGCACTCTCTGGACTCACTGCAGTGCATCACCAGTGGTGCCAGTGCACTCTCTGGACTCACCGCACCGCATCCCCAGTGGTACCAGTGCACTCTCTGGAGTAACTGCAGTGCATCACCAGAGGTGCCAGTGCACTCTCTGGACTCACTGCACTGCATCCCCAGTGGTGCCAGTGCACTCTCTGGACTCACTGCACTGTATCCCCAGTGGTGCCAGAGCACTCTCTGGACTCACTGCACTGCATCCCCAGTGCTGCCTGTGCACTCTCTGGACTCACTGCACTGCATCCCCAGTGGTGCCACTGCACTCTCTGGACTCACTGCACTGCATCCCCAGTGGTGCCAGTGCACTCCCTGCACTCACTGCACTGCATCCCCAGTGGTGCCAGTGCACTCACTGGACTCACTGCACTGCATCCCCAGTGGTGCCAGTGCGATCTCTGGACTCACTGCACTGCATTCCCAGTGGTGCCAGTGCACACTCTGGACTCACTGCACTGCATCCCCAGTGGTGCCAGTGCACTCTCTGGACTCACTGCAGTGCGTCCCCAGTTTTGCCTGTGCACTCTCTGGACTCACTGCACTGCATACCCAGTGGTGCCAGTGCACTCTCTGGACTAACTGCACTGCATCCCCATTGGAGCCAGTGCACACTCTGGACTCACTGCACTGCATCCCCAGTGGTGCCAGTGCACTCTGTGGACTCACTGCAGTGCATCCCCAGTGGAGCCCGTGCACTCTCTGGACTCACTGAAGTGCATCCCCAGTGGTGCCAGTGCACTCTCTGGACTCACTGCACTGCATCCCCAGTGGTGCCAGTGCACTCTGTGGACTCACTGCAGTGCATCCCCAGTGGTGCCAGTGCACTCTCTGGACTCACTGAAGTGCATTCTCAGTGGTGCCAGTGCACTCTCTTTACTCACTGCAGTGCATCCCCAGTGGTGCCAGTACACTCACTGGACTGACTGCACTGCATCCCCAGTGGTGCTAGTGCACTCTCTGGACTCACTGCACTGCATCCACAGTGGTGCCAATGCACTCTCTGGACTCACTGCTGTGCATCCCCAGTGGTGCCAGTGCACTCTCTGGACTCACTGTACTGCATCCCCAGTGGTGCCAGTGCACTCTGTGGACTCACTGCTGTGCATCCCCATTGGTGCCAGTGCACTCTCTGGACTCACTGCACTGCATCCCCAGTGGTGCCAGTGCACTCTCTGGACTCACTGCAGTGCATCCCCAGTGGTGCAAGTGCACTCTCTGGACTCACTGCAGTGCATCCCAAGTGGTGCCAATGCACTCTCTGGACTCACTGCAGTGCATCCCCAGTGGTGCCAGTACGCTCTCTGGACTCACTGCACTGCATCCCCAGTGGTGCTAGTGCACTCTGTGGACTCACTGCAGTGCATCCCCAGTGGTGCCAGTGCACTCTCTGGACTCACTGAAAGGCATTCTCAGTGGTGCCAGTGCACTCTCTGGACTCACTGCAGTGCATCACCAGTGGTGCCAGTGCACTCTCTGGACTCACCGCACCGCATCCCCAGTGGTGCCAGTGCACTCTCTGGAGTAACTGCAGTGCATCACCAGAGGTGCCAGTGCACTCTCTGGACTCACTGCACTGCATCCCCAGTGGTGCCAGTGCACTCTCTGGACTCACTGCACTGTATCCCCAGTGGTGCCAGAGCACTCTCTGGACTCACTGCACTGCATCCCCAGTGCTGCCTGTGCACTCTCTGGACTCACTGCACTGCATCCCCAGTGGTGCCACTGCACTCTCTGGACTAACTGCACTGCATCCACAGTGGTGCCAGTGCACTCCCTGCACTCACTGCACTGCATCCCCAGTGGTGCCAGTGCACTCACTGGACTCACTGCAGTGCATTCTCTCTGGTGCCAGTGCACTCTCTGGACTCACTGCACTGCATCCCCAGTGGTGCCAATGCACTCTCTGGACTCACTGCAGTGCATCCCCAGTGGTGCCAGTGCACTCTGTGGACTCACTGCAGTGCATCCCCAGTGGTGCCAGTGCACTCTCTGGACTCACTGAAGTGCATCCCCCGTGGTGCCAGTGCGATCTCTGGACTCACTGCACTGCATTCCCAGTGGTGCCAGTGCACACTCTGGACTCACTGCACTGCATCCCCAGAGGTGCCAGTGCACTCTCTGGACTCACTGCAGTGCGTCCCCAGTTTTGCCTGTGCACTCTCTGGACTCACTGCACTGCATACCCAGTGGTGCCAGTGCACTCTCTGGACTAACTGCACTGCATCCCCATTGGAGCCTGTGCACTCTCTGGACTCACTGCACTGCATCCCCAGTGGTGCCAGTGCACTCTGTGGACTCACTGCAGTGCATCCCCAGTGGAGCCCGTGCACTCTCTGGACTCACTGAAGTGCATCCCCAGTGGTGCCAGTGCACTCTCTGGACTCACTGCACTGCATCACCTGTGGTGCCAGTGCACTCTGTGGACTCACTGCAGTGCATCCCCAGTGGTGCCAGTGCACTCTCTGGACTCACTGAAGTGCATTCTCAGTGGTGCCAGTGCACTCTCTGGACTCACTGCAGTGCATCCCCAGTGGTGCCAGTACACTCACTGGACTGACTGCACTGCATCCCCAGTGGTGCCAATGCACTCTCTGGACTCACTGCTGTGCATCCCCAGTGGTGCCAATGCACTCTCTGGACTCACTGCTGTGCATCCCCAGTGGTGCCAGTGCACTCTCTGGACTCACTGTACTGCATCCCCAGTGGTGCCAGTGCACTCTGTGGACTCACTGCTGTGCATCCCCATTGGTGCCAGTGCACTCTCTGGACTCACTGCACTGCATCCCCAGTGGTGCCAGTGCACTCTCTGGACTCACTGCAGTGCATCCCCAGTGGTGCAAGTGCGCTCTCTGGACTCACTGCAGTGCATCCCAAGTGGTGCCAATGCACTCTCTGGACTCACTGCAGTGCATCCCCAGTGGTGCCAGTACACTCTGTGGACTCACTGCACTGCATCCCCAGTGGTGCCAGTGCAGTCTCTGCACTCACTGAAGTGCATCCCCAGTGGTGCCAGTGAACTCTCTGGACTCACTGCAGTGCATCCCCAGTGGTGCCAGTGCACTCTCTGGACTCACTGCACTGCATCCCCAGTGGTGCCAGTGCACTCTCTGGACTCACTGCACTGCATCCCCAGTGGTGCCAGTGCACTCTCTGGACTCACTGCACTGCATCCCCAGTGGTGCCAGTGCACTCTCTGGACTCACTGCACTGCATCCCCAGTGGAGCCAGTGCACTCTGTGGACTCACTGAAGTGCATCTCCATTGGTGCCAGAGCACTCTCTGGACTCACTGCAGTGCATCCCCAGTGGTGCCAGTGCACTCTCTGGACTCACTGCAGTGCATCCCCAGTGGTGCCAGTGCCCTCTGTGGACTCACTGCAGTGCATCCCAAGTGGTGCCAATGCACTCTCTGGACTCACTGCAGTGCATCCCCAGTGCTGCCTGTGCACTCTCTGGACTCACTGCAGTGCATCCCAAGTGGTGCCAATGCACTCTCTGGACTCACTGCACTGCATCCCCAGTGGTGCCAGTGCAGTCTCTGGACTCACTGAAGTACATCTCCAGTGGTGCCAGTGAACTCTCTGGACTCACTGCAGTGCATCCCAGTGGTGCCAGTGCACTCTCTGGACTCACTGCACTGCATCCCCACTGGTGCCAGTGCACTCTCTGGACTCACTGCACTGCATCTCCAATGGTGCCAGTGCACTCTCTGGACTCACTGCACTGCATACCCAGTGGTGCCAATGCACTCTCTGGACTCACTGCTGTGCATCCCCAGTGGTGCCAGTGCACTCTCTGGACTCACTGTACTGCATCACCAGTGGTGCCAGTGCACTCTCTGGACTCACTGCACTGCATCCCCAGTGGTGCCAGTGCACTCTGTGGACTCACTGCAGTGCATCCCCATTGGTGCCAGTGCACTCTCTGGACTCACTGCACTGGATCCCCAGTGGTGTCAGTGCACTCTCTGGACTCACTGCACTGCATCCCCAGTGGTGCAAGTGCACTCTCTGGACTCACTGCAGTGCATCCCAAGTGGTGCCAATGCACTCTCTGGACTCACTGCAGTGCATCCCCAGTGGTGCCAGTACACTCTCTGGACTCACTGCACTGCATCCCCAGTGGTGCCAGTGCAGTCTCTGCACTCACTGAAGTGCATCTCCAGTGGTGCCAGTGAACTCTCTGGACTCACTGCAGTGCATCCCCAGTGGTGCCAGTGCACTCTCTGGACTCACTGTACTGCATCCCCAGTGGTGCCAGTGCACTCTCTGGACTCACTGCACTGCATCCCCAGTGGTGCCAGTGCACTCTCTGGACTCACTGCACTGCATCTCCAATGGTGCCAGTGCACTCTCTGGACTCACTGCACTGCATCCCCAGTGGTGTCAGTGCACTCTCTGGACTCACTGCACTGCATCCCCAGTGGTGCAAGTGCACTCTCTGGACTCACTGCAGTGCATCCCAAGTGGTGCCAATGCACTCTCTGGACTCACTGCACTGCATCTCCAATGGTGCCAGTGCACTCTCTGGACTCACTGCACTGCATCCCCAGTGGTGCCAGTGCACTCTCTGGACTCACTGCACTGCATCCCCAGTGTTGCCAGTGCACTCTCTGGACTCACTGCACTGCATCCCCAGTGGAGCCCGTGCACTCTCTGGACTCACTGCACTGCATCCCCAGTGGTGCCAGTGCACTCTCTGGAGTGACTGCAGTGCATCCCCAGTGGTGCCAGTGCACTCTCTGGAGTGACTGCAGTGCATCCCCAGTGGTGCCAGTGCACTCTCTGGACTCGCGTCACTGCATCCCCAGTGGTGCCAGTGCACTCTCTGGACTCGCGTCACTGCATACCCAGTGGTGCCAGTGCACTCTCTGGACTCACTGAAGTGCATCCCCAGTGGTGCCAGTGCACTCTCTGGACTCACTGCAGTGCATTCCCGGTGGTGCCAGTGCACTCTCTGGACTCACTGCAGTGCATCCCCAGTGGTGCTAGTGCACTCTGGACTCACTGCAGTGCATCCCCAGTGGTGCCAGTGCACTCTCTGGACTCACTGCACTGCATCCCCAGTGGTGCCAGTGCACTCTCTGGACTCACTGCACTGCATCCCCAGTGGTGCCAGTGCACTCTCTGGACTCACTGGAGTGCATCACCTGTGGTGCCAGTGCACTCTCTGGACTCACTGCACTGCATCCCCAGTGGTGCCAGTGCACTCTCTGGACTCACTGCACTGCATCACCTGTGGTGCCAGTGCACTCTCTGGACTCACTGAAGTGCATCCCCAGTGGTGCCAGTGCACTCTCTGGACTCACTGCAGTGCATTCCCGGTGGTGCCAGTGCACTCTCTGGACTCACTGCAGTGCATCCCCAGTGGTGCTAGTGCACTCTGGACTCACTACAGTGCATCCCCAGTGGTGCCAGTGCACTCTCTGGACTCACTGCACTGCATCCCCAGTGGTGCCAGTGCACTCTCTGGACTCACTGTACTGCATCCCCAGTGGTGCCAGTGCACTCTCTGGACTCAGTGCACTGCATCCCCAGTGGTGCAAGTGCACTCTCTGGACTCACTGCACTGCATCCCCAGTGGTGCCAGTGCACTCTCTGGACTCACTGCACTGCATCCCCAGTGGTGCCAGTGCACTCTCTGGACTCACTGCACCGCATCCCCAGTGGTGCCAGTGCACTCTCTGGAGTGACTGCAGTGCATCCCCAGTGGTGCCAGTGCACTCTCTGGACTCGCGTCAATGCATCCCCAGTGGTGCTAATGCACTCTCTGGACTCACTGCACTGCATCCCAAGTGGTGCCAGTACACTCTCTGGACTCACTGCACTGCATCCCCAGTGGTGCCAGTGCAGTCTCTGCACTCACTGAAGTGCATCTCCAGTGGTGCCAGTGAACTCTCTGGACTCACTGCAGTGCATCCCCAGTGGTGCCAGTGCACTCTCTGGACTCACTGCACTGCATCCCCAGTGGTGCCAGTGCACTCTCTGGACTCACTGCACTGCATCCCCAGTGGTGCCAGTGCACTCTCTGGACTCACTGCACTGCATCTCCAATGGTGCCAGTGCACTCTCTGGACTCACTGCACTGCATCCCCAGTGGTGCCAGTGCACTCTCTGGACTCACTGCACTGCATCCCCAGTGTTGCCAGTGCACTCTCTGGACTCACTGCACTGCATCCCCAGTGGAGCCCGTGCACTCTCTGGACTCACTGCACTGCATCCCCAGTGGTGCCAGTGCACTCTCTGGAGTGACTGCAGTGCATCCCCAGTGGTGCCAGTGCACTCTCTGGAGTGACTGCAGTGCATCCCCAGTGGTGCCAGTGCACTCTCTGGACTCGCGTCACTGCATCCCCAGTGGTGCCAGTGCACTCTCTGGACTCGCGTCACTGCATACCCAGTGGTGCCAGTGCACTCTCTGGACTCACTGAAGTGCATCCCCAGTGGTGCCAGTGCACTCTCTGGACTCACTGCAGTGCATTCCCGGTGGTGCCAGTGCACTCTCTGGACTCACTGCAGTGCATCCCCAGTGGTGCTAGTGCACTCTGGACTCACTGCAGTGCATCCCCAGTGGTGCCAGTGCACTCTCTGGACTCACTGCACTGCATCCCCAGTGGTGCCAGTGCACTCTCTGGACTCACTGCACTGCATCCCCAGTGGTGCCAGTGCACTCTCTGGACTCACTGGAGTGCATCACCTGTGGTGCCAGTGCACTCTCTGGACTCACTGCACTGCATCCCCAGTGGTGCCAGTGCACTCTCTGGACTCACTGCACTGCATCACCTGTGGTGCCAGTGCACTCTCTGGACTCACTGAAGTGCATCCCCAGTGGTGCCAGTGCACTCTGTGGACTCACTGCAGTGCATTCCCGGTGGTGCCAGTGCACTCTCTGGACTCACTGAAGTGCATCCCCAGTGGTGCTAGTGCACTCTGGACTCACTGCAGTGCATCCCCAGTGGTGCCAGTGCACTCTCTGGACTCACTGCACTGCATCCCCAGTGGTGCCAATGCACTCTCTGGACTCACTGCAGTGCATACCCAGTGGTGCCAGTGCACTCTGTGGACTCACTGCAGTGCATCCCCATTGGTGCCAGTGCACTCTCTGGACTCACTGCACTGCATCCCCAGTGGTGCCAATGCACTCTCTGGACTCACTGCACTGCATCCCCAGTGGTGCCAGTGCACTCTCTGGACTCACTGCACTGCATCCCCAGTGGTGCCAGTGCACTCTCTGGACTCACTGCAGTGCATCCCCAGTGGTGCCAGTGCACTCTGTGGACTCACTGCAGTGCATCCCCAGTGCTGCCAGTGCACTCTCTGGACTCACTGCACTGCATCCCCAGTGGTGCCAATGCACTCTCTGGACTCACTGCACTGCATCCCCAGTGGTGCCAGTGCACTCTCTGGACTCACTGCACTGCATCCCAAGTGGTGCCAGTGCACTCTCTGGAGTCACTAAACTGCATCACCAGTGGTGCCAGTGCACTCTCTCGAGTCACTGCACTACATCCCCAGTGGTGCCAGTGCACTCACTGGACTCACTGTACTGCATCATCAGTGGTGCCAGTGCACTCTCTGGACTCACTGCAGTGCATCCCCAGTGGTGCCAGTGCACTCACTGGACTCACTGCAGTGCATCCCCAGTGCTGCCAGTGCAGTCTCTGCACTCACTATACTGCATCACCAGTGGTGCCAGTGCACTCTCTGGACTCACTGCACTGCATCCCCAGTGTTGCCAGTGCATTCACTGGACTCACTGTACTGCATCTCCAGTGGTGCCAGTGCACTCTCTGGACTCACTGCAGTGCATCCCCAGTGGTGCCAGTGCACTCTCTGGACTCACTGCAGTGCATCCCCACTGGTGCCAGTGCACTCACTGGACTCACTGCACTACATTCCCAGTGGTGCTAGTTCACTCTCTGGACTCACTGCAGTGCATCCCCAGTGGTGCCAGTGCACTCTTTGGACTCACTGAAGTGCATTCTCAGTGGTGCCAGTCCACTCTCTGGACTCACTGCACTGCATCCCCAGTGGTGCCAGTGCGCTCTCTGGCCTCACTGAAGTGCATTCTCAGTGGTGCCAGTGCACTCTCTGGACTCACTGCAGTGCATCCCCAGTGGTGCCAGTACGCTCTCTGGACTCACTGCACTGCATCCCCAGTGGTGCTAGTGCACTCTCTGGACTTACTGCAGTGCATCCCCAGTGGTGCCAGTGCACTCTCTGGACTCACTGAAAGGCATTCTCAGTGGTGCCAGTGCACTCTCTGGACTCACTGCAGTGCATCACCAGTGGTGCCAGTGCACTCTCTGGACTCACCGCACCGCATCCCCAGTGGTGCCAGTGCACTCTCTGGAGTAACTGCAGTGCATCACCAGAGGTGCCAGTGCACTCTCTGGACTCACTGCACTGCATCCCCAGTGGTGCCAGTGCACTCTCTGGACTCACTGCACTGTATCCCCAGTGGTGCCAGAGCACTCTCTGGACTCACTGCACTGCATCCCCAGTGCTGCCTGTGCACTCTCTGGACTCACTGCACTGCATCCCCAGTGGTGCCACTGCACTCTCTGGACTCACTGCACTGCATCCCCAGTGGTGCCAGTGCACTCCCTGCACTCACTGCACTGCATCCCCAGTGGTGCCAGTGCACTCACTGGACTCACTGCACTGCATCCCCAGTGGTGCCAGTGCGATCTCTGGACTCACTGCACTGCATTCCCAGTGGTGCCAGTGCACACTCTGGACTCACTGCACTGCATCCCCAGTGGTGCCAGTGCACTCTCTGGACTCACTGCAGTGCGTCCCCAGTTTTGCCTGTGCACTCTCTGGACTCACTGCACTGCATACCCAGTGGTGCCAGTGCACTCTCTGGACTAACTGCACTGCATCCCCATTGGAGCCAGTGCACACTCTGGACTCACTGCACTGCATCCCCAGTGGTGCCAGTGCACTCTGTGGACTCACTGCAGTGCATCCCCAGTGGAGCCCGTGCACTCTCTGGACTCACTGAAGTGCATCCCCAGTGGTGCCAGTGCACTCTCTGGACTCATTGCACTGCATCCCCAGTGGTGCCAGTGCACTCTGTGGACTCACTGCAGTGCATCCCCAGTGGTGCCAGTGCACTCTCTGGACTCACTGAAGTGCATTCTCAGTGGTGCCAGTGCACTCTCTTTACTCACTGCAGTGCATCCCCAGTGGTGCCAGTACACTCACTGGACTGACTGCACTGCATCCCCAGTGGTGCTAGTGCACTCTCTGGACTCACTGCACTGCATCCACAGTGGTGCCAATGCACTCTCTGGACTCACTGCTGTGCATCCCCAGTGGTGCCAGTGCACTCTCTGGACTCACTGTACTGCATCCCCAGTGGTGCCAGTGCACTCTGTGGACTCACTGCTGTGCATCCCCATTGGTGCCAGTGCACTCTCTGGACTCACTGCACTGCATCCCCAGTGGTGCCAGTGCACTCTCTGGACTCACTGCAGTGCATCCCCAGTGGTGCAAGTGCACTCTCTGGACTCACTGCAGTGCATCCCAAGTGGTGCCAATGCACTCTCTGGACTCACTGCAGTGCATCCCCAGTGGTGCCTGTACGCTCTCTGGACTCACTGCACTGCATCCCCAGTGGTGCTAGTGCACTCTGTGGACTCACTGCAGTGCATCCCCAGTGGTACCAGTGCACTCTCTGGACTCACTGAAAGGCATTCTCAGTGGTGCCAGTGCACTCTCTGGACTCACTGCAGTGCATCACCAGTGGTGCCAGTGCACTCTCTGGACTCACCGCACCGCATCCCCAGTGGTGCCAGTGCACTCTCTGGAGTAACTGCAGTGCATCACCAGAGGTGCCAGTGCACTCTCTGGACTCACTGCACTGCATCCCCAGTGGTGCCAGTGCACTCTCTGGACTCACTGCACTGTATCCCCAGTGGTGCCAGAGCACTCTCTGGACTCACTGCACTGCATCCCCAGTGCTGCCTGTGCACTCTCTGGACTCACTGCACTGCATCCCCAGTGGTGCCACTGCACTCTCTGGACTAACTGCACTGCATCCACAGTGGTGCCAGTGCACTCCCTGCACTCACTGCACTGCATCCCCAGTGGTGCCAGTGCACTCACTGGACTCACTGCAGTGCATTCTCTCTGGTGCCAGTGCACTCTCTGGACTCACTGCACTGCATCCCCAGTGGTGCCAGTGCACTCTCTGGACTCACTGCAGTGCATCCCCAGTGGTGCCAGTGCACTCTGTGGACTCACTGCAGTGCATCCCCAGTGGTGCCAGTGCACTCTCTGGACTCACTGAAGTGCATCCCCAGTGGTGCCAGTGCGATCTCTGGACTCACTGCACTGCATTCCCAGTGGTGCCAGTGCACACTCTGGACTCACTGCACTGCATCCCCAGTGGTGCCAGTGCACTCTCTGGACTCACTGCAGTGCGTCCCCAGTTTTGCCTGTGCACTCTCTGGACTCACTGCACTGCATACCCAGTGGTGCCAGTGCACTCTCTGGACTAACTGCACTGCATCCCCATTGGAGCCAGTGCACTCTCTGGACTCACTGCACTGCATCCCCAGTGGTGCCAGTGCACTCTGTGGACTCACTGCAGTGCATCCCCAGTGGAGCCCGTGCACTCTCTGGACTCACTGAAGTGCATCCCCAGTGGTGCCAGTGCACTCTCTGGACTCACTGCACTGCATCACCTGTGGTGCCAGTGCACTCTGTGGACTCACTGCAGTGCATCCCCAGTGGTGCCAGTGCACTCTCTGGACTCACTGAAGTGCATTCTCAGTGGTGCCAGTGCACTCTCTGGACTCACTGCAGTGCATCCCCAGTGGTGCCAGTACACTCACTGGACTGACTGCACTGCATCCCCAGTGGTGCTAGTGCACTCTCTGGACTCACTGCACTGCATCCCCAGTGGTGCCAATGCACTCTCTGGACTCACTGCTGTGCATCCCCAGTGGTGCCAGTGCACTCTCTGGACTCACTGTACTGCATCCCCAGTGGTGCCAGTGCACTCTGTGGACTCACTGCTGTGCATCCCCATTGGTGCCAGTGCACTCTCTGGACTCACTGCACTGCATCCCCAGTGGTGCCAGTGCACTCTCTGGACTCACTGCAGTGCATCCCCAGTGGTGCAAGTGCGCTCTCTGGACTCACTGCAGTGCATCCCAAGTGGTGCCAATGCACTCTCTGGACTCACTGCAGTGCATCCCCAGTGGTGCCAGTACACTCTGTGGACTCACTGCACTGCATCCCCAGTGGTGCCAGTGCAGTCTCTGCACTCACTGAAGTGCATCCCCAGTGGTGCCAGTGAACTCTCTGGACTCACTGCAGTGCATCCCCAGTGGTGCCAGTGCACTCTCTGGACTCACTGCACTGCATCCCCAGTGGTGCCAGTGCACTCTCTGGACTCACTGCACTGCATCCCCAGTGGTGCCAGTGCACTCTCTGGACTCACTGCACTGCATCCCCAGTGGTGCCAGTGCACTCTCTGGACTCACTGCACTGCATCCCCAGTGGAGCCAGTGCACTCTGTGGACTCACTGAAGTGCATCCCCATTGGTGCCAGAGCACTCTCTGGACTCACTGCAGTGCATCCCCAGTGGTGCCAGTGCACTCTCTGGACTCACTGCACTGCATCCCCAGTGGTGCCAGTGCCCTCTGTGGACTCACTGCAGTGCATCCCAAGTGGTGCCAATGCACTCTCTGGACTCACTGCAGTGCATCCCCAGTGCTGCCTGTGCACTCTCTGGACTCACTGCAGTGCATCCCAAGTGGTGCCAATGCACTCTCTGGACTCACTGCACTGCATCCCCAGTGGTGCCAGTGCAGTCTCTGGACTCACTGAAGTACATCTCCAGTGGTGCCAGTGAACTCTCTGGACTCACTGCAGTGCATCCCAGTGGTGCCAGTGCACTCTCTGGACTCACTGCACTGCATCCCCACTGGTGCCAGTGCACTCTCTGGACTCACTGCACTGCATCTCCAATGGTGCCAGTGCACTCTCTGGACTCACTGCACTGCATACCCAGTGGTGCCAATGCACTCTCTGGACTCACTGCTGTGCATCCCCAGTGGTGCCAGTGCACTCTCTGGACTCACTGTACTGCATCACCAGTGGTGCCAGTGCACTCTCTGGACTCACTGCACTGCATCCCCAGTGGTGCCAGTGCACTCTGTGGACTCACTGCAATGCATCCCCATTGGTGCCAGTGCACTCTCTGGACTCACTGCACTGGATCCCCAGTGGTGTCAGTGCACTCTCTGGACTCACTGCACTGCATCCCCAGTGGTGCAAGTGCACTCTCTGGACTCACTGCAGTGCATCCCAAGTGGTGCCAATGCACTCTCTGGACTCACTGCAGTGCATCCCCAGTGGTGCCAGTACACTCTCTGGACTCACTGCACTGCATCCCCAGTGGTGCCAGTGCAGTCTCTGCACTCACTGAAGTGCATCTCCAGTGGTGCCAGTGAACTCTCTGGACTCACTGCACTGCATCCCCAGTGGTGCCAGTGCACTCTCTGGACTCACTGCACTGCATCCCCAGTGGTGCCAGTGCACTCTCTGGACTCACTGCACTGCATCCCCAGTGGTGCCAGTGCACTCTCTGGACTCACTGCACTGCATCTCCAATGGTGCCAGTGCACTCTCTGGACTCACTGCACTGCATCCCCAGTGGTGTCAGTGCACTCTCTGGACTCACTGCACTGCATCCCCAGTGGTGCAAGTGCACTCTCTGGACTCACTGCAGTGCATCCCAAGTGGTGCCAATGCACTCTCTGGACTCACTGCACTGCATCTCCAATGGTGCCAGTGCACTCTCTGGACTCACTGCACTGCATCCCCAGTGGTGCCAGTGCACTCTCTGGACTCACTGCACTGCATCCCCAGTGTTGCCAGTGCACTCTCTGGACTCACTGCACTGCATCCCCAGTGGAGCCCGTGCACTCTCTGGACTCACTGCACTGCATCCCCAGTGGTGCCAGTGCACTCTCTGGAGTGACTGCAGTGCATCCCCAGTGGTGCCAGTGCACTCTCTGGAGTGACTGCAGTGCATCCCCAGTGGTGCCAGTGCACTCTCTGGACTCGCGTCACTGCATCCCCAGTGGTGCCAGTGCACTCTCTGGACTCGCGTCACTGCATACCCAGTGGTGCCAGTGCACTCTCTGGACTCACTGAAGTGCATCCCCAGTGGTGCCAGTGCACTCTCTGGACTCACTGCAGTGCGTTCCCGGTGGTGCCAGTGCACTCTCTGGACTCACTGCAGTGCATCCCCAGTGGTGCTAGTGCACTCTGGACTCACTGCAGTGCATCCCCAGTGGTGCCAGTGCACTCTCTGGACTCACTGCACTGCATCCCCAGTGGTGCCAGTGCACTCTCTGGACTCACTGCACTGCATCCCCAGTGGTGCCAGTGCACTCTCTGGACTCACTGGAGTGCATCACCTGTGGTGCCAGTGCACTCTCTGGACTCACTGCACTGCATCCCCAGTGGTGCCAGTGCACTCTCTGGACTCACTGCACTGCATCACCTGTGGTGCCAGTGCACTCTCTGGACTCACTGAAGTGCATCCCCAGTGGTGCCAGTGCACTCTCTGGACTCACTGCAGTGCATTCCCGGTGGTGCCAGTGCACTCTCTGGACTCACTGCAGTGCATCCCCAGTGGTGCTAGTGCACTCTGGACTCACTGCAGTGCATCCCCAGTGGTGCCAGTGCACTCTCTGGACTCACTGCACTGCATCCCCAGTGGTGCCAGTGCACTCTCTGGACTCACTGTACTGCATCCCCAGTGGTGCCAGTGCACTCTCTGGACTCAGTGCACTGCATCCCCAGTGGTGCCAGTGCACTCTCTGGACTCACTGCACTGCATCCCCAGTGGTGCCAGTGCACTCTCTGGACTCACTGCACTGCATCCCCAGTGGTGCCAGTGCACTCTCTGGACTCACTGCACCGCATCCCCAGTGGTGCCAGTGCACTCTCTGGAGTGACTGCAGTGCATCCCCAGTGGTGCCAGTGCACTCTCTGGACTCGCGTCAATGCATCCCCAGTGGTGCTAATGCACTCTCTGGACTCACTGCACTGCATCCCAAGTGGTGCCAGTACACTCTCTGGACTCACTGCACTGCATCCCCAGTGGTGCCAGTGCAGTCTCTGCACTCACTGAAGTGCATCTCCAGTGGTGCCAGTGAACTCTCTGGACTCACTGCAGTGCATCCCCAGTGGTGCCAGTGCACTCTCTGGACTCACTGCACTGCATCCCCAGTGGTGCCAGTGCACTCTCTGGACTCACTGCACTGCATCCCCAGTGGTGCCAGTGCACTCTCTGGACTCACTGCACTGCATCTCCAATGGTGCCAGTGCACTCTCTGGACTCACTGCACTGCATCCCCAGTGGTGCCAGTGCACTCTCTGGACTCACTGCACTGCATCCCCAGTGTTGCCAGTGCACTCTCTGGACTCACTGCACTGCATCCCCAGTGGAGCCCGTGCACTCTCTGGACTCACTGCACTGCATCCCCAGTGGTGCCAGTGCACTCTCTGGAGTGACTGCAGTGCATCCCCAGTGGTGCCAGTGCACTCTCTGGAGTGACTGCAGTGCATCCCCAGTGGTGCCAGTGCACTCTCTGGACTCGCGTCACTGCATCCCCAGTGGTGCCAGTGCACTCTCTGGACTCGCGTCACTGCATACCCAGTGGTGCCAGTGCACTCTCTGGACTCACTGAAGTGCATCCCCAGTGGTGCCAGTGCACTCTCTGGACTCACTGCAGTGCATTCCCGGTGGTGCCAGTGCACTCTCTGGACTCACTGCAGTGCATCCCCAGTGGTGCTAGTGCACTCTGGACTCACTGCAGTGCATCCCCAGTGGTGCCAGTGCACTCTCTGGACTCACTGCACTGCATCCCCAGTGGTGCCAGTGCACTCTCTGGACTCACTGCACTGCATCCCCAGTGGTGCCAGTGCACTCTCTGGACTCACTGGAGTGCATCACCTGTGGTGCCAGTGCACTCTCTGGACTCACTGCACTGCATCCCCAGTGGTGCCAGTGCACTCTCTGGACTCACTGCACTGCATCACCTGTGGTGCCAGTGCACTCTCTGGACTCACTGAAGTGCATCCCCAGTGGTGCCAGTGCACTCTCTGGACTCACTGCAGTGCATTCCCGGTGGTGCCAGTGCACTCTCTGGACTCACTGAAGTGCATCCCCAGTGGTGCTAGTGCACTCTGGACTCACTGCAGTGCATCCCCAGTGGTGCCAGTGCACTCTCTGGACTCACTGCACTGCATCCCCAGTGGTGCCAGTGCACTCTCTGGACTCACTGTACTGCATCCCCAGTGGTGCCAATGCACTCTCTGGACTCAGTGCACTGCATCCCCAGTGGTGCAAGTGCACTCTCTGGACTCACTGCACTGCATCCCCAGTGCTGCCAGTGCACTCTCTGGACTCACTGCACTGCATCCCCAGTGGTGCCAGAGCACTCTCTGGACTCACTGCACCGCATCCCCAGTGGTGCCAGTGCACTCTCTGGAGTGACTGCAGTGCATCCCCAGTGGTGCCAGTGCACTCTCTGGACTCGCGTCAATGCATCCCCAGTGGTGCTAATGCACTCTCTGGACTCACTGCACTGCATCCCAAGTGGTGCCAGTGCACTCTCTGGACTCACTGCAGTGCATCCCCAGTGCTGCCAGTGCTCTCTCTGGACTCACTGCACTGCATCCACATTGGTGCCAGTGCACTCTCTGGACTCACTGCAGTGCATCACCAGTGGTGCCAGTGCACTCTCTGGACACACTGAAGTGCATCCCCAGTGGTGCCAGTGCACTCTCTGGACTCACTGCACTACTCCAGCCGCGGCAGCCGCTCCAAACGCGGCAGGCGCTCCAACCGCGGCAACCGCTCCAGCCGTGGCAGCCGCTCCACTCGGTAGCGGCTGGAGCGGCTGCCGCGGCTAGAGCGGCTGGAGCGGCTGCCCCGGCTGGAGCTCCTGCCGCGTTTGGAGCGGTTACCGCGGCTGGGGCGGCTGCCGCGGCTGGAGCGGCTGCCGCGGCTGGAGGGGCTAACGCGGCTGGAGAGGCTGACGCGGTTGGAGCGGAAAACGAGGCTGGAGCGCCACTCTCTGGACTCACTGCACTGCATCACCTGTGGTGCCAGTGCACTCTCTGGACTCATTGCACTGCATCACCAGTGGTGCCAGTGCACTCACTGGACTCACTGCAGTGCATCCCCAGTGGTGCCAGTGCACTCTCTGGACTCACTGCACTGCATCCCCAGTGGCGCTAGTGCACTCTCTGGACTCACTGCAGTGCATCCCCAGTGGTGCCAGTGCACTCTCTGGACACACTGAAGTGCATTTTCAGTGGTGCCAGTGCACTCTCTGGACTCACTGCACTGCATCCCCAGTGGTGCCAGTGCACTCTCTGGACTCACTGCACTGAAGCTCCATTGGTGCCAGTGCACTCTCTGGACTCACTGCAGTGCATCCCCAGTGGTGCCAGTGCACTCTCTGGACTCACTGCACTGCATCCCCAGTGCTGCCAGTGCACTCTGTGGACTCACTGCAGTGCATCCCCAGTGGTGCAAGTGCGCTCTCTGGACTCACTGCAGTGCATCCCCCGTGGTGCAAGTGCACTCTCTGGACTCACTGGAGTGCATCACCTGTGGTGCCAGTGCACTCTCTGGACTCACTGCACTGCATCCCCAGTGGTGCCAGTGCACTCTCTGGACTCACTGCACTGCATCCCCAGTGGTGCCAGTGCACTCACTGGACTCACTGCACTGCATCCCCACTGGTGCCAGTGCACTCTCTGGGCTCACTGCAGGGCATCCCCAGTGGTGCCAGTGCACTCTCTGGACTCACTGCACTGCATCCCCAGTGGTGCCAGTGCTATCCCTGGACTCACTGTAGTGCATCCCCAGTGGTGCCAATGCACTCTCTGGACTCACTGCAGGGCATCCCCAGTGGTGCCAGTGCACTCTCTGGACTCACTGCACTGCATCCCCAGTGGTGACAGTGAAGTCTTTGGACTCACTGCACTCCATCCCCACTCGTGCCTTTGCACTTACTGGACTCACTGCACTGCTCCAGCCGCGGCAGCCGCTCCAGCCGCGGTAGCCCTCCAGCCGTGGCAGCCGCTCCACTCGGTAGCGGCTGGAGCGGCTGCCGCGGCTGGAGCGGCTGCCGCGGTTGGAGCGGCTGCCGCGGCTGGAGCGGCTGGAGCGGATGCCGCGGCTGGAGCGGCTGGAGCGGCTGCCGCGGCTGGAGCGGCTGGCGCGGCTGGAGGAGCTACCGCGGCTGGAGCGGTTAACGCGGCTGGAGCGGATGCCGAGGCTGGAGCGGATGCCGCGGCTGGTGCGCCTGGAGAGGCTGCCGCGGCTGGAGCAGTGCAGTGAGTCCAGAGAGTGCACTGGCACCTTGGGGATGCAGTGCAGTGAGTAAAGAGAGTGCACTGGCACCATTGGGGATGCAGTGCAGTGAGTCCAGAGAGTGCACTGGCAGGACTGGGGATGCAGTGCAGTGAGTCCAGAGAGTGCACTGGCACCACTGGGGATGCAATGCAGTGAGTCCAGAGAGTGCACTGGCACCACTGGGCATGCAGTGCTGTGAGTCCAGAGAGTGCACTGGCACCACTGGGGATGCAGTGCCGCGAGTCCAGAGAGTGCACTGGCACCACTGGGGATGCGGTGCCGGGAGTCCAGAGAGTGCTTTGGCTCCACTGGGGTTGCACTGCAGTCAGTCCAGAGAGTGCACTGGCACCACTGTGGATGCAGTGCCGTGAGTCCAGCGAATGCACTGGCACCACTGGGGATGCGGTGCCTGGAGCCCAGAGAGTGCTTTGGCACCACTGGGGATGCAGTGCAGTGAGTCCACAGAGTGCACTGACACCAGTGGGAATGCGGTGCAGTGAGTCCAGAGAGTGCAATGGCACCACTGGGGATGCACTGCAGTGAGTCCAGAGGGCACTAGCACCAATGGGGATGCAGAGCAGTGAGTCCAGAGAGTGCACTGGCACCACTGAGAATGCATTTCAGTGAGTCCAGAGAGTGCCGTTCCAGCCTCGGTATCCGCTCCAGCCGAGTCAACCCCGCGGTAGGCCCTCCAGCCGCGGCAGACGCTCCAGCCGCGGCAGCCGCTCCAGCCCCTCCAGCCGCGCCAGCCTCTCCATCCGCGGCAGCCGCTCCAGCCGCGGCAGCCGCTCCAGCCGCTCCAACCGCGGCAGCCGCTCCAGCCGCTACCGAGTGGAGCGGCTGCCACGGCTGGAGGGCTACCGCGGCTGGAGCGGCTGCCGCGGCTGGAGCAGTGCAGTGAGTCCAGGGAGTGCAAAGGCACCAGTGGGGATGGAGTGCAGTGAGTCCAAAGACTTCACTGTCACCACTGGGAATGCAGTGCAGTGAGTCCAGGGAGTGCACTTGCACCACTGGGGATGCAGTGCAGTGACTCCAGTGAGTGCACTGACACCACTGGGGATGCACTTCAGTCAGTCCAGTGAGTGTACTGGCACCACTGGGGATGCACTGCAGTGAGTCCAGAGAGTGCACTGGCTCCACTGAGATTGCACTTCAGTGAGTCCAGAGAGTGCACTGGCACCAATGGGGATGCAGTGCAGTGAGTCAAGAGAGTGCACTGGCAGGACTGGGGATGCAGTGCAGTGAGTCAAGAGAGTGCACTGGCACCACTGGGGATGCCCTGCAGTGAGTCCAGAGAGCGCACTGGCACCACTGGGGATGCAGTGCAGTGAGTCCAGAGAGTGCACTGGCACCACTGGGGATGCACTGCAGTGAGTCCAGAGAGTGCCCCGGCAACACTGGGAATGCACTACAGTGACTGCAGAGAGTGCACTGACACCACTGCGGATGCAGTGCCGCGAGTCCAGAGAGTGCACTGGCACCACTGGGGATGCACTGCAGTGAGTCCAGAGAGTGCTTTGGCACCACTGGGGATGCACTGCAGTTAGTCCAGAGAGTGCACTGGCACCACTGTGGATGCAGTGCCGTGAGTCCAGAGAGTGCA
Source organism: Anser brachyrhynchus (assembly GCF_964034855.1). NCBI lineage: Eukaryota > Metazoa > Chordata > Aves > Anseriformes > Anatidae > Anser > Anser brachyrhynchus. Next base: position 169,076 of record NW_027664064.1, read on the forward strand.
CTGGCACCACTGGGGATACGGTGCCGGGAGTCCAGAGAGTGCACTGACACCACTGGGGATGCGGTGCAGTGAGTCCAGAGAGTGCACTGGCTCCATTGGGGATGCAGTGCAGTGAGTCCAGAGAGCGCACTGGCACCAGTGGGAATGCGGTGCAGTGAGTCCAGAGAGTGCAATGGCACCACTGGGGATGCACTGCAGTGAGTCCAGAGTGCACTAGCACCACTGGGGATGCAGTGCAGTGAGTCCAGAGAGTGCACTGGCACCACTGAGAATGCATTTCAGTGAGTCCAGAGAGTGCCGTTCCAGCCTCGGCATCCGCTCCAGCCGAGTCAACCCCGCGGTAGCCCCTCAAGCCGCGGCAGACGCTCCAGCCGCGGCAGCCGCTCCAGCCGCTCCAGCCGCGGCAGCCGCTCCAGCCCCTCCAGCCGCGCCAGCCTCTCCATCCGCGGCAGCCGCTCCAGCCGCGGCAGCCGCTCCAGCCGCTCCAACCGCGGCAGCCGCTCCAGCCGCTACCGAGTGGAGCGGCTGCCACGGCTGGAGGGCTACCGCGGCTGGAGCGGCTGCCGCGGCTGGAGCAGTGCAGTGAGTCCAGGGAGTGCAAAGGCACCAGTGGGGATGGAGTGCAGTGAGTCCAAAGACTTCACTGTCACCAATGGGAATGCACTTCAGTCAGTCCAGTGAGTGTACTGGCACCACTGGGGATGCACAGCAGTGAGTCCAGAGAGTGCATTGGCACCACTGGGGATGCAGTGCAGTGAGTCCAGAGAGTGCACTGGCACCATTGGAGATGCAGTGCAGTGAGTCCAGAGAGTGCACTGGCACCACTGGGGATGCAGTGCAGTGAGTCCAGAGAGTGCACTGGCACCAGTGGGGATGCAGTGCAGTGAGTCCAGAGAGTGCACTGGCACCACTGGGATGCACTGCAGTGAGTCCAGAGAGTTCACTGGCACCACTGGAGATGCACTTCAGTGAGTGCAGAGACTGCACTGGCACCACTGGGGATGCAGTGCAGTGAGTCCAGAGAGTGCACTGGCACCACTGGGGAAGCAGTGCAGTGAGTCCAGAGAGTGCACTGGCACCACTGGGGATGCACTGCAGTGAGTCCAGAGAGTGCACTGTCACTACTGGGGATGCACTGCAGTGAGTCCAGAGAGTGCACTGGCACCACTGAGAATGCACTTCAGTGAGTCCAGAGAGTGCACTGGCACCACTGGGGATGCAGTGCAGTGAGTCCAGAGAGTGCACTGGCAACACTGGGGATGCAGTGCAGTGAGTCCAGAGAGTGCACTGGCACCACAGGTGATGCACTCCAGTGAGTCCAGAGAGTGCACTGGCACCACTGGGGATGAACTGCAGTGACTCGAAAGAGTGCACTGGCACCACTGGGGAAGCAGTGCAGTGAGTCCAGAGAGTGCACTGGCACCACTGGGGATGCACTGCAGTGAGTCCAGAGAGTGCACTGGCACTACTGGGGATGCAGTGCAGTGAGTCCAGAGAGTGCACTGGCACCACTGAGAATGCACTTCAGTGAGTCCAGAGAGTGCACTGGCACCACTGGGGATGCTCTGCAGTGAGTCCAGAGATTGCACTGGCACCACTGGGGATGCAGTACAGTGAGTCCACACAGTGCACTAGCACCACTGGGGATGCAGTGCAGTGAGTCCAGAGAGTGCACTGGCAGCACTGGGGATGCAGTGCAGTGAGTCCAGAGAGTGCACTGGCACCACTGGTGATGGACTGCTGTGAGTCCAGAGAGTGCTCTTGCACCACAGGGGATGCAGTGCAGTGACTCAAGAGAGTGCACTGGCAGCACTGGGGATGCAGTGCAGTGAGTCCAGAGAGTGCACTGGCACCACTGGGGATGCAGTGCAGTGAGTCCAGAGAGTGCAATGGCACCACTGCGGATGCACTGCAGTGAGTCCAGAGAGTGCACTGGCTCCACTGGGGATGCACTGCAGTGAGTCCAGAGAGTGCACTGGCACCCTGGGGATGCACTGCAGTGAGTCCAGAGAGTGTACTGGCACCACTGGGGATGCACTGCAGTGAGTCCAGAGAGTGCACTGGCACCACTGGGGATGCACTGCAGTGAGTCCAGAGAGTGCACTGGCAGCACTGGGGATGCACTGCAGTGAGTCCACAGAGTGCACTAGCACTACTGGGGATGCAGTGCAGTGAGTCCAGAGAGTGCACTGGCAGCACTGGGGATGCAGTGCAGTGAGTCCAGAGAGTGCACTGGCACCACTGGGGATGCAGTGCAGTGAATCCAGAGAGTGCACTGTCACCGTTGGGGATGCACTGCAGTGTCTGCAGAGAGTGCCCTGGCACCACTAGGGATGCAGTGCAGTGAGTCCAGAGAGTGCACTGGCACCACTGGGGATGCAGTGCATTGAGTCCAGAGAGTGCACTGGCACCACAGGTGATGCACTGCTGTGAGTCCAGAGAGTGCTCTTGCACCACAGGGGATGCAGTGCAGTGACTCAAGAGAGTGCACTGGCACCACTGGGGATGCAGTGCAGTGAGTCCAGAGAGTGCACTGGCACCACTGGGGATGCAGTGCAGTGAGTCCAGAGAGTGCAATGGCACCACTGCGGATGCACTGCAGTGAGTCCAGAGAGTGCACTGGCTCCACTGGGGATGCACTGCAGTGAGTCCAGAGAGTGCACTGGCACCACTGGGGATGCAGTGCAGTGAGTCCAGAGAGTGTACTGGCACCACTGGGGATGCACTGCAGTGAGTCCAGAGAGTGCACTGGCACCACTGGGGATGCACTGCAGTGAGTCCAGAGAGTGCACTGGCACCACTGGGGATGCACTGCAGTGAGTCCAGAGAGTGCACTAGCACTACTGGGGATGCAGTGCAGTGAGTCCAGAGAGTGCACTGGCAGCACTGGGGATGCAGTGCAGTTACTCCAGAGACTGCACTGGCACCACTGGGGATGCAGTGCAGTGAGTCCAGAGAGTGCACTGGCACCACTGGGGATGCAGTGCTGTGACTCCAGAGAGCGCACTGGCACCACTGGGGATGCAGTGCAGTGAGACCAGAGAGTGCACTGGCACCACTGGGGATGCACTGCAGTGAGCCCAGAGAGTGCACTGGCACCAGTGGGGATGCACTGCAGTGAGTCCAGAGAGTGCACTGGCACCACTGGGGAAGCACTGCAGTGAGTCCAGAGAGTGCAGTGGCACCACTGGGGATGCAGTTTAGTGAGTCCAGAGAGTGCACTGGCACCACTGGGGATGCAGTGCAGTGAGTCCAGAGAGTGTACTGGCACCACTGGGGATGCACTGCAGTGAGTCCAGAGAGTGCACTGGCACCACTGAGAATGCACTTCAATGAGTCCAGAGAGTGCACTGGCACCACTGGGGATGCACTGCAGTGAGTCCAGAGAGTGCAGTGGCACCACTGGGGATGCAGTGCAGTGAGTCCAGAGAGTGCACTGGCACCACTGGGGATGCAGTGCATTGAATCCAGTGAGTGCACTGGCACCATTGGGGATGCAGTGCAGTGAGTCCAGAGAGTGCACTGGCACCACTGGGGATGCAGTGCAGTGAGTCCAGAGAGTGCACTGGCACCACTGGGGATGCAGTGCAGTGAGTCCTGAGAGTGCACTGGCACCACTGGGGATGCAGTGCAGTGAGTCCAGAGATTGCACTGGCACCACTGGGGATGCAGTACAGTGAGTCCACACAGTGCACTAGCACCACTGGGGATGCAGTGCAGTGAGTCCAGAGAGTGCACTGGCAGCACTGGGGATGCAGTGCAGTGAGTCCAGAGAGTGCACTGGCACCACTTGAGATGCACTGCAGTGAGTCCAGAGAGTGCACTGGCTCCACTGGGGATGCACTGCAGTGAGTCCAGAGAGTGCACTGGCACCACTGGGGATGCACTGCAGTGAGTCCAGAGAGTGTACTTGCACCACTGGGGATGCACTGAAGTGAGTCCAGAGAGTGCACTGGCACCACTGAGAATGCACTTCAGTGAGTCCAGAGAGTGCACTGGCACCACTGGGGATGCACTTCAGTGAGTCCAGAGAGTGCACTGGCACCACTGGGGATGCAGTGCTGTGACTCCAGAGAGTGCTTTGGCACCAGTGGGGATGCACTGCAGTTAGTCCAGAGAGTGCAGTGGCACCACTGGGGATGCAGTGCAGTGAGTCCAGAGAGTGCACTGGCACCACTGGGGATGCACTGCAGTGAGTCCAGAGAGTGCACTGTCACCACGGGGGATGCACTGCAGTGAGTCCAGAGAGTGCACTGTCACCACTGGGGATGCAGTGCAGTGAGTCCAGAGAGTGCACTGGCACCACTGGGGATGCAGTGCTGTGACTCCGGAGAGTGCACTGGCACCACTGAGAATGCACTTCAGTGAGTCCAGAGAGTGCACTGGCACCACTGGGGATGCACTTCAGTGAGTCCAGAGAGTGCACTGGCACCACTGGGGATGCAGTGCTGTGACTCCAGAGAGTGCACTGGCACCACTGGGGATGCAGTGCAGTGAGTCCAGAGAGTGCACTGGCACCACTGGGGATGCGGTGCCGGGAGTCCAGAGAGTGCTTTGGCACCAGTGGGGATGCACTGCAGTTACTCCAGAGACTGCACTGGCACCACTGGGGATGCAGTGCAGTGAGTCCAGAGAGTGCACTGGCACCACTGGGGAAGCAGTGCAGTGAGTCCAGAGAGTGCACTGGCACCACTGGGGATGCACTGCAGTGAGTCCAGAGAGTGTACTGGCACCACTGGGGATGCACTGCAGTGAGTCCAGAGAGTGCACTGGCACCACTGGGGGTGCACTGCAGTGAGTCCAGAGAGTGCACTGGCACCAATGGGGATGCACTGCAGTGAGTCCACAGAGTGCACTAGCACTACTGGGGATGCAGTGCAGTGAGTCCAGAGAGTGCACTGGCAGCACTGGGGATGCAGTGCAGTGAGTCCAGAGAGTGCACTGGCACCACTGGGGATGCAGTTCAGTGAGTCCAGAGAGTGCACTGGCACCACTGGGGATGCAGTGCAGTGAGTCCAGAGAGTGCACTGGCACCACTGGGGATGCATTGCAGTGAGCCCAGAGAGTGCACTGGCACCAGTGGGGATGCACTGCAGTAAGTCCAGTGAGTGCACTGGCACCAGTGGGGATGCAGTGCAGTGGGTCCAGTGAGTGTACAGGCACCACTGGGGATGCACTTCAGTGAGTCCAGAGAGTGCACTGGCACCACTGGGGATGCACTGCAGTGAGTCCACAGAGTGCACTAGCACTACTGGGGATGCAGTGCAGTGAGTCCAGAGAGTGCACTGGCACCACTGGGGATGCAGTGCAGTGAGTCCAGAGAGTGCACTGTCACCACTGGGGATGCACTGCAGTGTCTGCAGAGAGTGCCCTGGCACCACTAGGGATGCAGTGCAGTGAGTCCAGAGAGTGCACTGGCACCACTGGGGATGCAGTGCATTGAGTCCAGAGAGTGCACTGGCACCACAGGTGATGCACTGCTGTGAGTCCAGAGAGTGCTCTTGCACCACAGGGGATGCAGTGCAGTGACTCAAGAGAGTGCACTGGCAGCACTGGGGATGCAGTGCAGTGAGTCCAGAGAGTGCACTGGCACCACTGGGGATGCAGTGCAGTGAGTCCAGAGAGTGCAATGGCACCACTGCGGATGCACTGCAGTGAGTCCAGAGAGTGCACTGGCTCCACTGGGGATGCACTGCAGTGAGTCCAGAGAGTGCACTGGCACCACTGGGGATGCACTGCAGTGAGTCCAGAGAGTGTACTGGCACCACTGGGGATGCACTGCAGTGAGTCCAGAGAGTGCACTGGCACCACTGGGGATGCACTGCAGTGAGTCCAGAGAGTGCACTGGCACCACTGGGGATGCACTGCAGTGAGTCCACAGAGTGCACTAGCACTACTGGAGATGCAGTGCAGTGAGTCCAGAGAGTGCACTGGCAGCACTGGGGATGCAGTGCAGTTACTCCAGAGACTGCACTGGCACCACCGGGGATGCAGTGCAGTGAGTCCAGAGAGTGCACTGGCACCACTGGGGATGCAGTGCTGTGACTCCAGAGAGCGCACTGGCACCACTGGGGATGCAGTGCAGTGAGTCCAGAGAGTGCACTGGCACCACTGGGGATGCACTGCAGTGAGCCCAGAGAGTGCACTGGCACCAGTGGGGATGCACTGCAGTGAGTCCAGAGAGTGCACTGGCACCACTGGGGAAGCACTGCAGTGAGTCCAGAGAGTGCAGTGGCACCACTGGGGATGCAGTTTAGTGAGTCCAGAGAGTGCACTGGCACCACTGGGGATGCAGTGCAGTGAGTCCAGAGAGTGTACTGGCACCACTGGGGATGCACTGCAGTGAGTCCAGAGAGTGCACTGGCACCACTGAGAATGCACTTCAATGAGTCCAGAGAGTGCACTGGCACCACTGGGGATGCACTGCAGTGAGTCCAGAGAGTGCAGTGGCACCACTGGGGATGCAGTGCAGTGAGTCCAGAGAGTGCACTGGCACCACTGGGGATGCAGTGCATTGAATCCAGTGAGTGCACTGGCACCATTGGGGATGCAGTGCAGTGAGTCCAGAGAGTGCACTGGCACTACTGGGGATGCAGTGCAGTGAGTCCAGAGAGTGCACTGGCACCACTGGTGATGCACTGCAGTGAGTCCAGAGAGTGCACTGTCACTACTGGGGATGCAGTGCAGTGAGTCCAGAGAGTGCACTGGCACCACTGGGGATGCAGTGCAGTGAGTCCTGAGAGTGCACTGGCACCACTGGGGATGCAGTGCAGTGAGTCCAGAGATTGCACTGGCACCACTGGGGATGCAGTACAGTGAGTCCACACAGTGCACTAGCACCACTGGGGATGCAGTGCAGTGAGTCCAGAGAGTGCACTGGCAGCACTGGGGATGCAGTGCAGTGAGTCCAGAGAGTGCACTGGCACCACTGGTGATGCACTGCTGTGAGTCCAGAGAGTGCTCTTGCACCACAGGGGATGCAGTGCAGTGACTCAAGAGAGTGCACTGGCAGCACTGGGGATGCACTGCAGTGAGTCCAGAGAGTGCACTGGCACCACTTGAGATGCACTGCAGTGAGTCCAGAGAGTGCACTGGCTCCACTGGGGATGCACTGCAGTGAGTCCAGAGAGTGCACTGGCACCACTGGGGATGCACTGCAGTGAGTCCAGAGAGTGTACTGGCACCACTGGGGATGCAGTGCAGTGAGTCCAGAGAGTGCACTGGCACCACTGAGAATGCACTTCAGTGAGTCCAGAGAGTGCACTGGCACCACTGGGGATGCACTTCAGTGAGTCCAGAGAGTGCACTGGCACCACTGGGGATGCAGTGCTGTGACTCCAGAGAGTGCACTGGCACCACTGGGGATGCAGTGCAGTGAGTCCAGAGAGTGCACTGGCACCACTGGGGATGCGGTGCCGGGAGTCCAGAGAGTGCTTTGGCACCAGTGGGGATGCACTGCAGTTACTCCAGAGACTGCACTGGCACCACTGGGGATGCAGTGCAGTGAGTCCAGAGAGTGCACTGGCACCACTGGGGATGCACTGCAGTGAGTCCAGAGAGTGCACTGTCACCACGGGGGATGCACTGCAGTGAGTCCAGAGAGTGCACTGGCACCACTGGGGATGCAGTGCAGTGAGTCCAGAGAGTGCACTGGCACCACTGGGGATGCAGTGCAGTGAGTCCAGAGAGTGCACTGGCACCACTGGGGATGCGGTGCCGGGAGTCCAGAGAGTGCTTTGGCACCAGTGGGGATGCACTGCAGTTACTCCAGAGACTGCACTGGCACCACTGGGGATGCAGTGCAGTGAGTCCAGAGAGTGCACTGGCACCACTGGGGATGCAGTGCTGTGACTCCGGAGAGTGCACTGGCACCACTGAGAATGCACTTCAGTGAGTCCAGAGAGTGCACTGGCACCACTGGGGATGCACTTCAGTGAGTCCAGAGAGTGCACTGGCACCACTGGGGATGCAGTGCTGTGACTCCAGAGAGTGCACTGGCACCACTGGGGATGCAGTGCAGTGAGTCCAGAGAGTGCACTGGCACCACTGGGGATGCGGTGCCGGGAGTCCAGAGAGTGCTTTGGCACCAGTGGGGATGCACTGCAGTTACTCCAGAGACTGCACTGGCACCACTGGGGATGCAGTGCAGTGAGTCCAGAGAGTGCACTGGCACCACTGGGGATGCACTGCAGTGAGTCCAGAGAGTGCACTGGCACCACTGGGGATGCACTGCAGTGAGTCCAGAGAGTGCACTGGCACCACTGGGGATGCACTGCAGTGAGTCCACAGAGTGCACTAGCACTACTGGGGATGCAGTGCAGTGAGTCCAGAGAGTGCACTGGCAGCACTGGGGATGCAGTGCAGTGAGTCCAGAGAGTGCACTGGCACCACTGGGGATGCAGTTCAGTGAGTCCAGAGAGTGCACTGGCACCACTGGGGATGCAGTGCAGTGAGTCCAGAGAGTGCACTGGCACCAATGGGGATGCATTGCAGTGAGCCCAGAGAGTGCACTGGCACCAGTGGGGATGCACTGCAGTAAGTCCAGTGAGTGCACTGGCACCACTGGGGATGCAGTGCAGTGGGTCCAGTGAGTGTACAGGCACCACTGAGAATGCACTTCAGTGAGTTCAGAGAGTGCACTGGCACCACTGGGGATGCACTGCAGTGAGTCCAGAGAGTGCAGTGGCACCACTGGGGATGCACTGCAGTGAGTCCAGAGAGTGCACTGGCACCACTGGGGATGCAGTGCAGTGAGTCCAGAGAGTGCACTGGCACCACTGGGGATGCAGTGCAGTGAGTCCAGAGAGTGCACTGGCACCACTGGGGATGCGGTGCTGGGAGTTCAGAGAGTGCTTTGGTACCAGTGGGGATGCAGTGCAGTTACTCCAGAGACTGCACTGGCACCACCGGGGATGCAGTGCAGTGAGTCCAGAGAGTGCACTGGCACCACTGGGAATGCAGTGCAGTGAGTCCAGAGATTGCACTGGCACCACTGGGGATGCAGTGCTGTGACTCCAGAGAGCGCACTGGCACCACTGGGGATGCAGTGCAGTGAGTCCAGAGAGTGCACTGGCACCACTGGGGATGCACTGCAGTGAGCCCAGAGAGTGCACTGGCACCAGTGGGGATGCACTGCAGTGAGTCCAGAGAGTGCACTGGCACCACTGCGGATGCACTGCAGTGAGTCCAGAGAGTGCAGTGGCACCACTGGGGATGCAGTTTAGTGAGTCCAGAGAGTGCACTGGCACCACTGGGGATGCAGTGCAGTGAGTCCAGAGAGTGTACTGGCACCACTGGGGATGCACTGCAGTGAGTCCAGAGAGTGCACTGGCACCACTGAGAATGCACTTCAATGAGTCCAGAGAGTGCACTGGCACCACTGGGGATGCACTGCAGTGAGTCCAGAGAGTGCAGTGGCACCACTGGGGATGCAGTGCAGTGAGTCCAGAGAGTGCACTGGCACCACTGGGGATGCAGTGCATTGAATCCAGTGAGTGCACTGGCACCACTGGGGATGCAGTGCAGTGAGTCCAGAGAGTGCACTGGCACTACTGGGGATGCAGTGCAGTGAGTCCAGAGAGTGCACTGGCACCACTGGGGATGCACTGCAGTTAGTCCAGAGAGTGCACTGTCACTACTGGGGATGCAGTGCAGTGAGTCCAGAGAGTGCACTGGCACCACTGGGGATGCAGTGCAGTGAGTCCTGAGAGTGCACTGGCACCACTGGGGATGCAGTGCAGTGAGTCCAGAGATTGCACTGGCACCACTGGGGATGCAGTACAGTGAGTCCACACAGTGCACTAGCACCACTGGGGATGCAGTGCAGTGAGTCCAGAGAGTGCACTGGCACCACTGGGGATGCAGTGCTGTGACTCCAGAGAGTGCACTGGCACCACTGGGGATGCGGTGCCGGGAGTCCAGAGAGTGCTTTGGCACCAGTGGGGATGCACTGCAGTTACTCCAGAGACTGCACTGGCACCACTGGGGATGCAGTGCAGTGAGTCCAGAGAGTGCACTGGCACCACTGGGGATGCACTGCAGTGAGTCCAGAGAGTGCACTGTCACCACTGGGGATGCAGTGCAGTGAGTCCAGAGAGTGCACTGTCACCACTGGGGATGCAGTGCAGTGAGTCCAGAGAGTGCACTGGCACCACTGGGGATGCAGTGCTGTGACTCCGGAGAGTGCACTGGCACCACTGAGAATGCACTTCAGTGAGTCCAGAGAGTGCACTGGCACCACTGGGGATGCACTTCAGTGAGTCCAGAGAGTGCACTGGCACCACTGGGGATGCAGTGCTGTGACTCCAGAGAGTGCACTGGCACCACTGGCGATGCAGTGCAGTGAGTCCAGAGAGTGCACTGGCACCACTGGGGATGCGGTGCCGGGAGTCCAGAGAGTGCTTTGGCACCAGTGGGGATGCACTGCAGTTACTCCAGAGACTGCACTGGCACCACTGGGGATGCAGTGCAGTGAGTCCAGAGAGTGCACTGGCACCACTGGGGATGCACTGCAGTGAGTCCAGAGAGTGCACTGGCACCACTGGGGATGCACTGCAGTGAGTCCAGAGAGTGTACTGGCACCACTGGGGATGCACTGCAGTGAGTCCAGAGAGTGCACTGGCACCACTGGGAGTGCACTGCAGTGAGTCCAGAGAGTGCACTGGCACCACTGGGGATGCACTGCAGTGAGTCCACAGAGTGCACTAGCACTACTGGGGATGCAGTGCAGTGAGTCCAGAGAGTGCACTGGCAGCACTGGGGATGCAGTGCAGTGAGTCCAGAGAGTGCACTGGCACCACTGGGGATGCAGTTCAGTGAGTCCAGAGAGTGCACTGGCACCACTGGGGATGCAGTGCAGTGAGTCCAGAGAGTGCACTGGCACCACTGGGGATGCACTGCAGTGAGCCCAGAGAGTGCACTGGCACCAGTGGGGATGCACTGCAGTAAGTCCAGTGAGTGCACTGGCACCACTGGGGATGCAGTGCAGTGGGTCCAGTGAGTGTACTGGCACCACTGAGAATGCACTTCAGTGAGTCCAGAGAGTGCACTGGCACCACTGGGGATGCACTGCAGTGAGTCCAGAGAGTGCAGTGGCACCACTGGGGATGCACTGCAGTGAGTCCAGAGAGTGCACTGGCACCACTGGGGATGCAGTGCAGTGAGTCCAGAGAGTGCACTGGCACCACTGGGGATGCAGTGCAGTGGGTCCAGAGAGTGCACTGGCACCACTGGGGATGCGGTGCTGGGAGTTCAGAGAGTGCTTTGGTACCAGTGGGGATGCAGTGCAGTTACTCCAGAGACTGCACTGGCACCACCGGGGATGCAGTGCAGTGAGTCCAGAGAGTGCACTGGCACCAGTGGGGATGCACTGCAGTGAGTCCAGAGAGTGCACTGGCACCACTGGGGATGCACTGCAGTGAGTCCAGAGAGTGCACTGGCACCACTGGGGATGCAGTTTAGTGAGTCCAGAGAGTGCACTGGCACCACTGGGGATGCAGAGCAGTGAGTCCAGAGAGTGTACTGGCACCACTGGGGATGCACTGCAGTGAGTCCAGAGAGTGCACTGGCACCACTGAGAATGCACTTCAATGAGTCCAGAGAGTGCACTGGCACCACTGGGGATGCACTGCAGTGAGTCCAGAGAGTGCACTGGCACCACTGGGGATGCACTGCAGTGAGTCCAGAGAGTGCACTGTCACTACTGGGGATGCAGTGCAGTGAGTCCAGAGAGTGCACTGGCACCACTGGGGATGCAGTGCAGTGAGTCCTGAGAGTGCACTGGCACCACTGGGGATGCAGTGCAGTGAGTCCAGAGATTGCACTGGCACCACTGGGGATGCAGTACAGTGAGTCCACACAGTGCACTAGCACCACTGGGGATGCAGTGCAGTGAGTCCAGAGAGTGCACTGGCACCACTGGGGATGTAGTGCAGTGAGTCCAGAGAGTGCACTGGCACCACTGGTGATGCACTGCTGTGAGTCCAGAGAGTGCTCTTGCACCACAGGGGATGCAGTGCAGTGACTCAAGAGAGTGCACTGGCAGCACTGGGGATGCAGTGCAGTGAGTCCAGAGAGTGCACTGGCACCACTTGAGATGCAGTGAAGTGAGTCCAGAGAATGCAATGGCACCACTGCGGATGCACTGCAGTGAGTCCAGAGAGTGCACTGGCTCCACTGGGGATGCACTGCAGTGAGTCCAGAGAGTGCACTGGCACCACTGGGGATGCAGTGCAGTGAGTCCAGAGAGTGTACTGGCACCACTGGGGATGCACTGAAGTGAGTCCAGAGAGTGCACTGGCACCACTGGGGATGCAGTGCAGTGAGTCCAGAGAGTGCTTTGGCACCAGTGGGGATGCACTTCAGTGAGTCCAGAGAGTGCACTGGCACCACTGGGGATGCAGTGCAGTGAGTCCAGAGAGTGCACTGGCACCACTGGGGATGCAGTGCAGTGAGTCCAGAGAGTGCACTGGCTCCACTGGGGATGCACTGCAGTGAGTCCAGAGAGTGCACTGGCACCACTGGGGATGCAGTGCAGTGAGTCCAGAGAGTGCACTGGCACCACTGGGGATGCAGTGCTGTGACTCCAGAGAGTGCACTGGCACCACTGGGGATGCAGTGCAGTGAGTCCAGAGAGTGCACTGGCACCACTGGGGATGCGGTGCCGGGAGTCCAGAGAGTGCTTTGGCACCAGTGGGGATGCACTGCAGTTACTCCAGAGACTGCACTGGCACCACTGGGGATGCAGTGCAGTGAGTCCAGAGAGTGCACTGGCACCACTGGGGATGCACTGCAGTGAGTCCAGAGAGTGCACTGTCACCACTGGGGATGCACTGCAGTGAGTCCAGAGAGTGCACTGTCACCACTGGGGATGCAGTGCAGTGAGTCCAGAGAGTGCACTGGCACCACTGGGGATGCAGTGCTGTGACTCCGGAGAGTGCACTGGCACCACTGGGGATGCACTTCAGTGAGTCCAGAGAGTGCACTGGCACCACTGGGGATGCAGTGCTGTGACTCCAGAGAGTGCACTGGCACCACTGGGGATGCAGTGCAGTGAGTCCAGAGAGTGCACTGGCACCACTGGGGATGCGGTGCCGGGAGTCCAGAGAGTGCTTTGGCACCAGTGGGGATGCACTGCAGTTACTCCAGAGACTGCACTGGCACCACTGGGGATGCAGTGCAGTGAGTCCAGAGAGTGCACTGGCACCACTGGGGATGCACTGCAGTGAGTCCAGAGAGTGCACTGTCACCACTGGGGATGCACTGCAGTGAGTCCAGAGAGTGCACTGTCACCACTGGGGATGCAGTGCAGTGAGTCCACAGAGTGCACTGGCACCACTGGGGATGCAGTGCAGTGAGTCCAGAGAGTGCACTGGCACCACCTGGGATGCACTGCAGTGAATCCAGTGAGTGCACTGGCACCACTGGGGATACAGTGCAGTGAGTCCAGAGAGTGCACTGGCACCACTGGGGATGCAGTGCAGTGAGTCCAGAGAGTGCACTGGCACCACTGGGGATGCATTGCAGTGAGTCCAGAGAGTGCACTGGCACCACAGATGATGCAGTCCAGTGAGTCCAGTGAGTGCACTTGCACCACTGGGGATGCACTTCAGTGAGTCCAGAGAGTGCACTGGCACCACTGGGGATGCACTGCTGTGAGTCCAGAGAGTGCACTGGCACCACTGGGGATGCAGTGCAGTGAGTCCAGAGAGTGCACTGGCACCACTGGTGATGCACTGCAGTGAGTCCAGAGATTGCACTGGCACCACTGTGGATGCAGTGCAGTGAGTCCAGAGACTTCACTGGCACCACTGGGAATGCAGAGAAGTGAGTGCAGAGAGTGCACTGGCACCACTGGGGATGCAATGCAGTGAGTCCAGAGAGTGCACTGGCACCACTGGGGATGCAGTGCAGTGAGTCCAGAGAGTGCACTGGCACCACCTGTGATGCAGTGCAGTGAGTCCAGAGAGTGCACTGGCACCAATGGGGCTGCAGTGCAGTGAGTCCAAAGAGTGCACTGGCACCACTGGGAATGCACTGCAGTGAGTCCAGAGAGTACACTGGCACCACTGGGGATGCACTGCAGTGAGTCCAGAGAGTGCACTGGCACCACTGGGGATGCACTACAGTGAGTCCAGAGATTGCACTGGCACCACTGGGGATGCAGTGCAGTGAGTCCAGAGAGTGCACTGGCACCACTGGGGATGCACTGCAGTGAGTCCAGAGAGTGCACTGGCACCACTGGGGATGCAGTGCAGTGAGTCCAGAGAGTGTACTGGCACCACTGGGGATGCACTGAAGTGAGTCCAGAGAGTGCACTGGCACCACTGGGGATGCAGTGCAGTGAGTCCAGAGAGTGCACTGGCACCACTGGGGATGCACTTCAGTGAGTCCAGAGAGTGCACTGGCACCACTGGGGATGCAGTGCTGTGACTCCAGAGAGTGCACTGGCACCACTGGGGATGCAGTGCAGTGAGTCCAGAGAGTGCACTGGCACCACTGGGGATGCGGTGCCGGGAGTCCAGAGAGTGCTTTGGCACCAGTGGGGATGCACTGCAGTTACTCCAGAGACTGCACTGGCACCACTGGGGATGCAGTGCAGTGAGTCCAGAGAGTGCACTGGCACCACTGGGGATGCACTGCAGTGAGTCCAGAGAGTGCACTGTCACCACTGGGGATGCACTGCAGTGAGTCCAGAGAGTGCACTGTCACCACTGGGGATGCAGTGCTGTGACTCCGGAGAGTGCACTGGCACCACTGAGAATGCACTTCAGTGAGTCCACAGAGTGCACTGGCACCACTGGGGATGCAGTGCTGTGACTCCAGAGAGTGCACTGGCACCACTGGGGATGCAGTGCAGTGAGTCCAGAGAGTGCACTGGCACCACTGGGGATGCGGTGCCGGGAGTCCAGAGAGTGCTTTGGCACCAGTGGGGATGCACTGCAGTTACTCCAGAGACTGCACTGGCACCACTGGGGATGCAGTGCAGTGAGTCCAGAGAGTGCACTGGCACCACTGGGGATGCACTGCAGTGAGTCCAGAGAGTGCACTGTCACCACTGGGGATGCACTGCAGTGAGTCCAGAGAGTGCACTGTCACCACTGGGGATGCAGTGCAGTGAGTCCACAGAGTGCACTGGCACCACTGGGGATGCACTGCAGTGAGTCCAGAGAGTGCACTGGCACCACCTGGGATGCACTGCAGTGAATCCAGTGAGTGCACTGGCACCACTGGGGATACAGTGCAGTGAGTCCAGAGAGTGCACTGGCACCACTGGGGATGCAGTGCAGTGAGTCCAGAGAGTGCACTGGCACCACTGGGGATGCATTGCAGTGAGTCCAGAGAGTGCACTGGCACCACAGATGATGCAGTCCAGTGAGTCCAGTGAGTGCACTTGCACCACTGGGGATGCACTTCAGTGAGTCCAGAGAGTGCACTGGCACCACTGGGGATGCACTGCTGTGAGTCCAGAGAGTGCACTGGCACCACTGGGGATGCAGTGCAGTGAGTCCAGAGAGTGCACTGGCACCACTGGTGATGCACTGCAGTGAGTCCAGAGATTGCACTGGCACCACTGTGGATGCAGTGCAGTGAGTCCAGAGACTTCACTGGCACCACTGGGAATGCAGAGAAGTGAGTGCAGAGAGTGCACTGGCACCACTGGGGATGCAATGCAGTGAGTCCAGAGAGTGCACTGGCACCACTGGGGATGCAGTGCAGTGAGTCCAGAGAGTGCACTGGCACCACCTGTGATGCAGTGCAGTGAGTCCAGAGAGTGCACTGGCACCAATGGGGCTGCAGTGCAGTGAGTCCAAAGAGTGCACTGGCACCACTGGGAATGCACTGCAGTGAGTCCAGAGAGTGCACTGGCACCACTGGGGATGCAGTGCAGTGACTGCAGAGAGTACACTGGCACCACCGGGGATTCACTGCAGTGAGTCCAGAGAGTGCACTGGCACCACCTGTGATGCAGTGCAGTGAGTCCAGTGAGTGCACTGGCACCACTGGGGATGCAGTGCTGTGACTCCAGAGAGCACACTGGCACCACTGGGGATGCAGTGCAGTCAGTCCAGTGAGTGCACTGGTACCACTGGGGGTGCAGTACAGTGAGTCCAGAGAGTGCACTGACACCACTGGGGATGCACTGCAGTGAGTCCAGACAGTGCGCTGGCACCACTGGAGATGCAGTGCTGTGACTCCAGAGAGCGCACTGGCACCACTGGGAATGCAGTGCAGTGAGTGCAGAGAGTGCACTGGCACCACTGGGGATGCACTTCAGTGAGTTCAGAGAGTGCACTGGCACCACTGGGGATGGGTTTCAAGCCAACTGCATTAACCGCTCATGCTTCTTTCTTATGAGACGTTAGTAAACCAATTACATAGCCTTGTCAAGACTAAATCACAGGTAAAAATCCTGTACATCTCATGTGGCCAACCACTCCCAACTAGGATTCCAAGAACCAGGAGGTTCGGTGAAAATAGGGCTAGTGCTATTAGAGGGGTGATTATTAGGGTAAGCCCTAAGCTGTCTTTAATGGAGAAGTATGGGTGGAATGGGATTTTGTCGCAGTCTGATACGATTCCTAGTGGGTTATTTGAGCCTGATTCGTGTAGGAAGGTTAGGTGGACTAGGGTGATTCCTGCAATTAGGAAGGGCAGTAGGAAGTGGATGGCGAAGAATCGGGTTAAGGTTGGATTGTCTACTGAGAATCCTCCTCAGGCTCATTCTACTAGAGTTTGCCCAATGTACGGGATGGCTGAGAATAGGTTGGTGATTACGGTGGCCCCTCAGAATGACATTTGTCCTCATGGTAGGACATACCCTACGAAGGCAGTTGCTATTAGGGTGAGTAGGAGGATTACTCCTGTGTTTCAGGTTTCTTTGTATAGGTAGGAGCCGTAGTAGAGGCCTCGTCCGATGTGTAAGTAGATGCAGATAAAGAAGAGCGAAGCACCGTTGGCGTGGAGGTTGCGGATGAGCCATCCGTACTGGACGTCTCGGCATGTGTGAGCTACTGAGGAGAAGGCGAGTGAAGTGTCTGCGGTGTAGTGTATGGCTAGTAGCAGGCCTGTTAGGATTTGTGTGGCTAAGCAGATGGCTAGAAGGGAGCCGAAGTTTCATCAGGCAGAGATGTTGGAGGGGGCGGGTAGGTCGATTAGGGAGTTGTTGATTATTTTTAGTAGGGGATGGGATTTGCGGATGTTAGGGGCCATTAGTGAGTCTGTGTGTTATTAGGATTATTACCAGGATGGAGAGGGCGAAGGAGCCTAGGTAGGCCTTAATTAGCCCTGTGTGTATTGAGGTTGCGGCTTTGCTTGCGGCTACTTGTAGTTCAGCAAGGCCCTCTGGCCCTATTTTTTTGAGTCAGGAGAGGTCGATCAAGTGTAGGGCAATGTTTTGTCCCTTTTCTAGTAGGTTTTTGGAGAAGAATCGGTGTACTAGGGGGTTGAAGTACCCTAATGCAGAGGAGAAGTTTATGAGGGGGTTTGGTTTGGGGTGAGTGAGGGTGTGTGTTATGTTCGATAGTTCTAGGGCTAGGATGATTCCTAGGATTGTTATGAGGATGGCAGCAGTTTTGGTGATAAGGGGTATGGCTATTGGGGGGGTTTTGGTTGGTGTGATGAAAGAGGTAATGATTATTCCTGCTGTAATGCTGCCTAGGGCGAGTCGGGTTAGGGGGGCGGTGATTAGTGGGTTGTTTTCGTTTATTGATACTATTGGGGGGATTCGGGTTTGTCCAGCTTGGACTAGGATGGTTATGCGGATGCTGTAGGTTGCGGTGAATGCTGTGGCTATAAGGGTTAGGAGTAGGGCTCAAGTATTTAGGTATGATGTGTTTAAGCTTTCGATGATGAGGTCTTTTGAGTAGAATCCGGCTAGGAATGGGGTTCCTATCAGCGCCAGGTTTCCGATGGTTAGGCAGGAAGTAGTGACTGGGAGTATTTTCTGTAGGCCTCCTATCTTTCGGATATCTTGTTCTCCGTTTAGGTTGTGGATGATAGACCCTGAGCATAGGAATAGTATGGCTTTAAAGAAGGCATGGGTTGAGATGTGTAGGAAGGCTAGTTGTGGGAGGTTTAGTCCGATAGTGACTATTATTAGTCCTAGTTGGCTGGATGTTGAGAAAGCAATGATTTTTTTGATGTCATTTTGGGTTAGGGCGCATGTGGCAGCGAATAGGGTTGATAGAGCACCTAGGCATAGGCAGGCAGTTAGGGCTGTCTGGTTGGTGGCTAGCAGGGGGTGCATGCGGATGAGCAGGAAGATTCCGGCTACTACTATGGTACTGGAGTGCAGTAGGGCTGATACTGGGGTGGGGCCTTCTATTGCTGCGGGCAGTCATGGGTGGAGTCCAAATTGGGCGGATTTTCCTGCGGCTGCGAGGATTAATCCTATGAGGGGGAGGATTGGGGTTTGGTGGGGGTGTACGGCTTGTTGGATCTCTCAGGTGTTGAATGTTGAAGCTAGTCATGCTATGCTCAGGATCAGTCCGACGTCTCCGATTCGGTTGTAGATTACGGCTCGTAGGGCGGCGGTGTTGGCATCTGCTCGGCCTTGTCATCAGCCGATGAGAAGGAAGGACATGATTCGTACTCCTTCCCAGCCTACGAATAGGAGGAATATGTTGTTTGCGGTTGTTAGGAGGAGTATGGCGACTAGGAATGTCAGTAGGTAGGTGAAAAATTTTGTTACGTATGGCTCTGAGGCCATGTATCATATGGCGAATTGTAGGATTGATCATGTTACAAATAGGGCGATTGGAAGAAATGTTATTGAGTATTGGTCTATTTTTAGGCTCAGGGGGATTTTAAAGTTTATAATGAATTTTCACTCCCAGTGGCAGGTGACAGATTCTACTCCCGAGTAGATGAATGCGGTTGTAGGGGCTAGGCTAATTAGGAATGCGGTTTTAACAGCGCGGGTGGTGGCTTGTGGGGTGTTTTTAAAGTTTTTAAATAGAAATGGCAGGATGATTGGGGTTAGGAGGATTGTCAGCGTGAGTAGTGTGAGGGAGTTGATTAGTAGTGTGGGGTTCACTATTTTTACTTGGATTTGCACCAAGATGGGTGGTTCCTAAGACCAGTGGATTGCTGTTATCCTTTAAAAGTAAGGGGGCTGAGGTTTTAGGCTCAGATGTAAGAGTTAGCAGCTCTTGTTGGTTAAACCCTCCCCTCGGCAGGTAAGAAGGTTTGAACTTCTATTCTTAGAATCACAGTCTAATGTTTGGTTTAAACTATACTTGCATGAGGGGATTCCGGAGATCAGTTCGGGTTTGAGGATTAGGAGGAATATTGGGATAATGTGGAGTGTTATGAGCAGGTGTTCTCGCGTGGTTGAGTTTTGCATAGATGTGATGTGGGAGGGGATTGAGCCTCGTTGGGTCATTAGTAGTATGAATAAGGTGTAGGAGGCGGTTAGTAGGGTTGCGATTCCTGTTAGGATGATCGTGAAGGCAGATCAGTTGAATAAGGTGATTATAATGGTTAGCTCTGCTATGAGGTTTGTTGTTGGGGGTAAGGCTATGTTTGTTAGATTGGCCAGCAATCATCAGGTAGCTATGAGTGGTAGGAGAGGTTGTAGGCCTCGTGTGAGTAGTAGAATTCGGCTGTGCGTACGTTCATAGTTTGTGTTGGCTAGGCAGAATAGTATGGAGGAAGTTAGTCCATGGGAAATTATTAGGATCATTGCCCCTGAGAATGATCAGTGGGTTTGGATTATTCCTGCGGCGATAACTAGGCCTATGTGGCTAACGGATGAATAAGCGATTAGTGATTTTAGGTCTGTCTGTCGTAGGCAGATTGAGCTAGTCATTAGGGCGCCTCATAGGGCCAGGGTTAGGAAGGGGTAGTGCAGGAGGTTGGACAGTGGGCCCATAAATAGAGTGACTCGTATAATTCCGTATCCTCCTAGCTTTAGTAGTAGGGCGGCGAGGAGTATTGAGCCTGCGATGGGTGCTTCTACGTGGGCTTTTGGCAGTCAGAGGTGTAGGCCGTATAGTGGGGCTTTTACTATGAATGCTATGAGCAGTGCTAGACCTGATAGTATTCCTGTCCATGAGGTGGATAGGGTTGGGTGGGTTAGTTGTAGGGTTGGCAGGTGCAGGGTGCCAATTTTCACGTATAGGTGTATGATTGTGATTAGCAGGGGTAGAGAGCTTACTGGCGTGTAGAATAGCAGGTAGATGCCAGCGCTTAGGCGTTCTGGTTGGTTCCCCCATCGGGTGATTAAGATTAGGGTGGGAATGAGGGTTGCTTCAAATGAGATGTAAAATAGTGCTAGTTCTGTGGTGGAAAAGGCTAGTAGGATGAATGGCTGGACTGCGACTAAGGTTGAGATAAAGATTCGTTTGCGTTGTAGGGGTTCTTGTTGCAGGTGGTTTTGGCTTGCTATGATTATGAGTGGGAGTAGTCAGCAGGATAGTACTAGGAGGGGGGATGAGATTTGGTCAATTCCTGTTCAGTTGGATAAAAATTTGTAGGGGTAGTAGGTTGGGATTAATCACTGTAGGCTTAGGGCAGCGATTAGGAGGCTGTATAAGGTGGTGTTAGTCCATAGAAATTTTGGTGGAGACAGCAGGGCTGTTGGAAGAAGTATGATTGTGGGTAGGATGATTTTTAGCATTGCAGGAGGTTTAGGTTGTGTAGATGGTCGGAGCCATGTGTGCGGGTGGAGGCTACTAGGATGGCCAGGCCTGTGCCCGCCTCACACGCTGAGAAGGTTAGCATGAGAATTGGTACCATGGTGAATGAGGAGACTTGGTTTTCGATGGATCATATTGATAGGCCTACGAATATCGATAATATTATGCTTTCAAGGCATAGTAGGGCGGATACTAGGTGGGTTCGGTGGAAGGCTAGCCCTAGTCCGCTGAAAATGAAGGCTGAGTAGAAGCTTAAATGTAGGGGCGACATAAGAAAGTTACAGGGTTGGCTGTAATCTGCTGGGTCGAAACCAGCTATCTTTTTGGTTAGACTAACTTTCTGTTATTCTGCTCATTCTAGGCCCCCTTGAATTCACTCGTAGGCCAGTCCGAGTGTTAGGAGAAGGAGGATCACTACAGTTCAGGTGAGGGTCATTAGGGGGGATTGGAGTTGGACGGCTCATGGCAGGGGGAGTAGGAGGGCGATTTCTAGGTCGAATAGGACGAACAGGATGGCTACTGAGGAAGAATCGGACTGAGAATGGTAATCGAGCAGATCCAAGTGGGTCGAATCCACATTCGTACGGTGAGAGTTTCTCTGAGTCGGGGTTTATTTGGGCGAGTCAGAAGTTTAATGCGGTTAGGGCGGCGCTTAGGATTGATGATAGGGCAAATATGAACATGAGTGCGTTCATTGCTCTCCTCTGGGTTTATACCAGATTCTAGAGATTGGAAGTCAATTGTAATTAATATACTAGAAGAGCAAGATCCTCATCAGTAGATGGTTATGTAGAGGAATAGTCAGATGACGTCTACGAAGTGTCAGTATCAGGCTGCTGCCTCGAATCCGAAGTGGTGGTCTGATGTAAAGTGGAACTTGATCAGTCGGAAGAGGCAGACGGTCAGGAAGGAGGATCCGATGATTACGTGGAGTCCGTGGAATCCAGTGGCAACGAAGAAGGTAGATCCGTAGACGCTATCGGCGATTGAGAATGGGGCTTCGTGGTATTCTATTGCTTGTAGGGCTGTGAAGTAGAATCCCAGGAGGATCGTTAGGGTTAGGGCGTGGATGGCGTGTTTTCGGTTTCCTTCTGTGATGCTGTGATGGGCTCACGTTACGGTAACGCCTGAGGCTAGTAGGATGGCTGTGTTTAGTAGGGGGACTTCTATCGGGTTGAGTGGTTTAATTCCTGTTGGGGGTCGTTGGCCTCCTAGTTCTGGGGTTGGGGCCAGGCTCGAGTGGAAGAACGCTCAGAAGAACCCTAAGAAGAAGAATGCTTCGGATGTGATGAAAAGGATTATGCCGTATCGTAGGCCTTTTTGGACTGTGGGAGTGTGATGGCCTTGGAAGGTGCTTTCTCGTACAATGTCTCGTCATCATTGGAGTATTACTAGGAGTATTGAGATGAGGCCTAGGGTTAGTAGTATGGATGAGTTGTAGTGGAATCACATGATTAATCCTGAGGTTGTGAGTAGGGCGGCAGCTGCCCCGAAGATTGGTCAAGGGCTTGGGTCAACTATGTGGTATGAGTGTGCTTGGTGTGCCATTAGATGTTTTCTTGTAAGTATAGGCTTAGAAGGAGCACGAAGACGTAGGCCTGGATTATGGCTACTGCTACTTCTAGGATGGTTAGGAGTAGTAGGATGATTATTGTTAGGATGGATACTGCAGGAAGGGTGGGTATTAATGCAATGGAGGCTGTAGAGATGAGTTGGATGAGTAAGTGTCCTGCTGTAAGGTTGGCTGTAAGGCGGACTCCGAGGGCTAGGGGGCGGATTAGTAGGCTGGTTGTTTCGATCAGGATTAGTGCGGGGATTAGGGGTGTAGGGGTACCTTCGGGTAATAGGTGGGCTAAAGAGGCTGATGGTTGGTTTCGTAGGCCTGTTAGTAGTGTGGCGAGCCATAGTGGGAAGGCTAGGGCTATGTTCATAGATAGTTGGGTGGTTGGGGTGAATGTATATGGAAGGAGGCCTAGAAGGTTGATTGTAAGAAGTATGATTATTAGGGATGTAAATATTATGGCTCATTTGTGGCCATTTTTGTTGAGTGGGACTATTAGTTGTTTTGTGATTAGGTGAAGGAGTCATGTTTGGATAGTAGAAAGGCGGTTGTTGATTCATCGGTTGTTTGGGGACGGGAATAGTAGGGCTGGGAAGAGTAGGGATAGTAGGATTAAGGGGATGCCGAATAGATTGGGGCTGGAAAATTGGTCAAAGAAGCTTAGGTTCATGGTCAGGATCATGGTGTGGGTTTGGTAGTGAGGGAGGTCTTATTTGATGGGGGGTTGGTTGTGGTGAAGGCTAGTAGTTTTGGTTGGATGAGGAGTGCTAGGGTTAATCAGGTTATAATTATGATTGAAAATCATGGTGCGGGGTTAAGCTGTGGCATATCATTAAGGAGGGGGAAGTCCCTCTTTGGCTAGCTTAAAAGGCTAGTGCTGTTGCATAGCTTCTTAATGATTAGGATGATGATAGAAGGGACGATCAGGCCTCGAAATGTGGGAGTGGGGTTGATTCTACTACAATGGGTATGTAGCTGTGATTAGCCCCGCAAATTTCTGAGCATTGTCCGTAAAAAATCCCAGGCCGGGTGGTAATGAATGAAGTTTGGTTTAGTCGGCCTGGGATTGCGTCTGTTTTAACTCCGAGCGTTGGGACTGCTCAGGAGTGGAGTACGTCTCCTGCAGTAATGATCACGCGGATGGGGGATTCTATTGGGATAACTACGCGGTGGTCAACTTCTAGCAGTCGGAAGTGGCCGTTGGGTAAGTCTGGGGTGGGCACTATGTAGGAGTCGAATGATAGGTCTTTGAAGTCTGTGTATTCGTAGCTTCAGTATCATTGGTGGCCGATGGCTTTTAGGGTGAGGTCTGGTTCATCGATTTTGTCCATTATGTAGAGGATTTGTAGGGATGGGAGGGCGAGGAGTACCAGGACGATAGCAGGTAGGATTGTCCAGATCAGCTCTACTTCTTGGGCGTCTACAGCATTGGACGAGAGTTTTTCTGTTAGTATGTGGGCTAAAAGGTAGAGAACTAGGCTGCAGATAGCTAGGGCAACGATTAGGGCGTGGTCGTGGAATTCAACGAGTTCTTCTATGATGGGTGATGAGGCGTCTTGGAATCTGTTGTGGTTTAACCCGGCTGGCAGCTAAACACCACACAGCCGTTCGCTCACCCTCCCCCCTCCCTCTCTGGGATGGGGGAGAGAAACGGGAAAGTGAAGCCTGTGAGTTGAGATAAAGACAGTTTATTAAGACAGGAAAATAATAATAACAATAATAATAATAATAGTGATAATGGTAATAGTATTAACAATAATAATGTGTAAGAAAACAAGTGATGCACAATGCAATTGCTCACCACCCGCTGACCGATGCCCAGCCTATTCCCGAGCAGCCGGCCCCCCCACCCCGGCCAGCCACCCCTATATATTGTTTAGCATGACGTCAGATGGTATGGAATACCCCTTTGGCCAGTTTGGGTCAGCTGTCCTGGGTCTGTCCCCTCCCAGCTCCTGCTGCACCCCCAGCCTGCTCGCTGGCAGGACAGAGCAAGAAGCCGAAAAGTCCTTGGCCTGGTGTAAACACTGCTCTGCAACAATTAAAACATCAGCATGTTATCAGCGCTCTTCTCATCCTAATCCAAAACATAGCACCCTACCAGCTACTATGAGCTACTTAACTCTGTCCTAACTGGAACCAGGACAGATATCCACCCCTTATTCCATACCATTTATGTCATGCTCAGGTTACACTCTGTCCAATACATTCTAATTAATCACCATTTTCATCTATGATATATAGCAATCATGGTAGTGATGACATACATTATTATATAATAATTAACATACTACAATTCAACTCATGGGCTATTCTCACCCAGTATCAAATCCCCTTGAGGTACACACCGGACCTCCCCATTCTTTTGCATTACCCACCAAGTGCATCCAGGTCCCTGAGCAAAAGCAATTCCACGAATGGGTTTGCCTTTTCCTGAGGCAGGAGTAGCCCAGACTGTTTTACCCAGCATGTTTCTTACGTGCACTACAGGAACTTTATCCCCTTCTACAGTGCGTAACAGGTTTGATTGGGCAGGTCCAGCTCGGTTGGCAGATCCCCTGGTATTGACTAACCAGGTGGCCTTTGCCAAATGTGTATCCCAATTTTTGAATGTCCCAGCACCCATTGCTTTCAGTGTAGTCTTCAACAGTCCATTGTATCGTTCAACTTTTCCAGAGGCTGGTGCATGATAGGGGATGTGATACACCCACTCAATACCATGTTCTTTGGCCCAAGTGTCTATAAGGTTGTTTCGGAAATGAGTCCCGTTGTCTGACTCAATTCTCTCTGGGGTGCCATGTCGCCATAAGACTTGCTTTTCAAGGCCCAGGATAGTGTTCCGGGCGGTGGCATGGGGCACAGGATATGTTTCCAGCCATCCGGTGGTTGCTTCCACCATTGTAAGTACGTGGCGCTTGCCGTTGCGGGTTTGAGGGAGTGTGATGTAATCAATCTGCCAGGCCTCTCCATATTTATATTTCAGCCATCGTCCTCCATACCAAAGAGGTTTTGACCGTTTGGCTTGCTTGATTGCAGCACATGTTTCACAGTCATGAATAACCTGTGCTATAGTGTCCATGGTCAGGTCCACCCCTCGATCACGAGCCCATCTGTAGGTTGCATCTCTACCTTGATGGCCTGAGGTGTCATGGGCCCATCGGGCTATAAATAATTCACCTTTATGTTGCCAGTCCAGGTCCACCTGAGCCACTTCAATCTTAGCAGCCTGATCCACCTGCTGGTTGTTTTGGTGTTCTTCAGTAGCCCGATTCTTGGGCACATGAGCATCTACATGGCGTACCTTTACAACCAGGTTCTCTACCCGGGCAGCAATATCTTGCCACAATGCCGCAGCCCAGATGGGCTTGCCCCTGCGCTGCCAGTTGTTCTGCTTCCATTGCTGTAACCACCCCCACAGGGCATTTGCTACCATCCATGAATCAGTATAGAGATAGAGAACTGGCCACTTTTCTCGTTCAGCAATATCTAAAGCCAGCTGAATGGCTTTTACTTCTGCAAACTGACTCGATTCACCTTCTCCCTCAGCAGCTTCTGCAACTCGTCGTGTAGGACTCCATACAGCAGCTTTCCATCTCCGATGCTTTCCCACAATACGACAGGACCCGTCAGTGAACAAGGCATATTTCTTCTCATTTTCTGGTAGCTTGTTGTACAGGGGGGCTTCTTCAGCACGAACCACCTCCTCCTCTGGTGATATCCCAAAGTATTTGCCTTCTGGCCAGTCCATAATCACCTCCAAGATTCCTGGGCGACTGGGGTTTCCTATTCGAGCCCGCTGAGTAATCAGTGCAACCCACTTGCTCCATGTAGCATCAGTTGCATGATGCGTAGAGGGGACCCTTCCTTTGAACATCCAGCCTAGTACCGGCAGTCGGGGTGCCAGGAGGAGCTGCGCTTCAGTACCGACCACTTCCGAAGCAGATCGAACTCCTTCATATGCTGCCAATATCTCCTTTTCAGTTGGAGTATAGCGGGCTTCAGATCCTCTGTATCCCCGACTCCAAAACCCCAGGGGTCGACCTCGAGTTTCCCCAGGTTCTTTCTGCCAGAGGCTCCAGGTGGGACCATTCTCTCCGGCTGCGGTGTAGAGCACATTCTTTACATCTGGTCCTGTTCGGACTGGCCCGAGGGCTACTGCATGAACTATTTCCTGCTTAATTTGTTCAAAGGCTTGTCGTTGCTCAGGGCCCCATTCAAAAGCATTCTTCTTACGGGTTACTTGGTAGAGCGGGTTTACAATCAGACTGTAATTTGGAATATGCATTCTCCAAAACCCCACGACACCTAGGAAAGTTTGTGTTTCTTTTTTGCTAGTTGGTGGAGACATAGCTGTTATTTTGTTGATCACATCCATTGGGATTTGACGGCATCCATCTTGCCATTTTATTCCTAAAAACTGGATCTCTCGTGCAGGTCCTTTAACTTTATTCTGTTTTATGGCAAAACCAGCCTTCAGAAGGATTTGGACTATTTTCTTCCCTTTCTCGAAAACTTCTTCTGCAGTGTCACCCCACACAATGATGTCATCGATGTACTGCAGGTGTTCAGGAGCTTCCCCCTGCTCCAGCGCAGACTGGATCAGTCCATGGCAAATGGTAGGGCTGTGTTTCCACCCCTGGGGCAGCCGATTCCAAGTATATTGGACTCCCCTCCAAGTGAAAGCAAACTGTGGCCTGCACTGTGCTGCTAGAGGGATGGAGAAAAATGCATTAGCGATATCAATTGTGGCATACCACTTGGCTGCCTTTGATTCCAGTTCATACTGGAGTTCTAGCATGTCCGGCACTGCAGCACTCAGTGGTGGCGTGACTTCGTTCAGGCCACGATAGTCCACTGTTAGTCTCCACTCACCATTAGACTTTCGCACTGGCCATATGGGACTATTAAAAGGTGAATGAGTCTTGCTGATCACTCCTTGGCTCTCCAGTTGACGAATTAGCTTATGGATGGGACTCAGGGAGTCTCGGTTGGTGCGATATTGCCGCCGGTGCACAGTTGTGGTAGCGATCGGCACTTGCTGTTCTTCAACCCTCAGCAACCCCACAACAGAAGGGTCCTCTGAGAGACCAGGCAAGGTAGACAACTGTTTAATGTCCTCTGTCTCCAAAGCAGCTATGCCAAAAGCCCAGCGGAACCCTTTTGGGTCCTTGAAATATCCTCTTCTAAGATAGTCTATGCCAAGGATGCACGGAGCATCTGGGCCAGTCACAATACGGTGCTTTTGCCACTCATTACCGGTTAGACTCACTTCAGCCTCCAATACAGTTAACTGCTGGGATCCCCCCGTCACACCATAAATACAGATGGGCTCTGGCCCTTTATAGCTTGATGGCATTAGAGTACATTGTGCACCGGTGTCTACCAAAGCCTTATACTTCTGTGCGTCTGACGTGCCAGGCCATCGAATCCACACAGTCCAATAAACTCGATTGTCCCTTTCCTCCCCCTGGCTGGAGGCAGGGCCCCTCTAGTCCTGGTCAGAATCTTCATTTCTGTGTTTAAAGGACTGCCTGCTGGAAGTTGGAGCAGCAAACCTTTCAGAGAACTCCTTTTTCCCAATTGTTTTCCTTTGCAATTCACGTACCCGTGCCTCTAGGGTCGCAGTAGATTTTCCATCCCATTTTCTCATGTCCTCTCCATGGTCACGTAGGTAAAACCACAGGGTGGCGCGGTGTGTGTGCCCACCATATTGTCTTCCTTGCATAGATGAACGTTTACCCCTAATAGCTGAGACACTGGTTTGTACAGGTGGGGAGGAAAATAAACTCTCTTTAAGTTGGTGGATCTCTTCAGAAAGTTTCTCCAAGGTATTCTCTTTTAGCTGGTGGACACTGGTTCGTTCAGGTGAAGGGGAAGATAATCTTTCTTCAAGTTGGTGGATCTTTTCAGAAAGTTTCTCCAAAGCATTCTCTTTTAGCTGGTGGACACTGGTTCGTTCAGGTGAAGGGGAAGATAATCTTTCTTCAAGTTGGTGGATCTTTTCAGAAAGTTTCTCCAAAGCATTCTCTTTTAGCTGGTGGACACTGGTTCGTTCAGGTGAAGGGGAAGATAATCTTTCTTCAAGTTGGTGGACCTTTTCAGAAAGTTTCTCTAAAGCATTCTCTTTTAGCTGGTGGACACTGGTTCGTTCAGGTGGAGGGGAAGATAAATTCTCTTTAAGTTGGTGGACCTCTTCAGAGAGTTTCTCCACAGCTGAGACACAGGCCTTTAGGGAAGAGGAGAGATTTCCTTCGTACTGCCGGAGTATTTTAGTCACTTCATTCACTGTGGGATTCTCCTCCGTTTTCCAGGCTAGCATTGCCAATGAGCTGGCATATGATGATGGGGCACTCTGTACAAACTTCCGCCACATGGGTAGTGTACACCGGACTGCATCTGGATCTGCGGATGTTTGTGCGTCGTCTAGGTCCTTATAAATTACTTCCCGTACGGACAATTCCCTCAGGTACTGAATTCCCTTCTCCATGGTGGTCCATTTGCTTGGTAAACATACAAGTTCTTCCTTGAAGGGATACCTTTCCTTCACAGCTGACAGGAGACGCCTCCAGAGGCTGCGAGATTGTGCTCCATCTCCAATTGCTTTGTCAATGCATGCGTCCCTAGCAAGGGATCCCAGCCGCCTGGCTTCCTTGCCCTCCAATTCCACATAATTGGCTCCCGTGTCCCAGCACCGGAGCAGCCAGGTGACAAGCTGCTCGCCTATACAGCGACCAAAATCTTTTCGCACATCTCGTAGCTCACGCTGGTATAGAGTCCGGGTAATTACTGTTGATTTTTCGACATCCTCATCCTCATCTTCAGTCTTCTGCACCTTTGATGGCCGGTGTAGAGTCCGGGTAGTTACTGTTGATTTTCCGACATCCTCATCCTCATCTTCAGTCTCCTGCACCTTTGATGGCTGGTATGGAGTCCGGGTAGTTACTGTTGATTTTTCGCCATCCTCATCCTCATCTTCAGTCTCCTGCACCTTTGATGGCCCAGCCTCGTCTTCACTACGCCCAGACTTAGCAGAAGACTGTCTACGTTTTAAACGACCTGAGCCTCTATACCATTTTTTCACCTTGTCTACAGGGGCAACTTGCACTGCTACAGCTCGTTTCTCTGACCCAGCCACAGGGTCTGCCACAGGGGTTGGAATACCCTCTGCGGGGTCAACTTGCACTGCTACAGCTCGTTTCTCTGACCCAGACGCAGGGTCTGCCACAGGGGTTGGAATACCCTCTGCGGGGTCAACTTGCACTGCTACAGCTCGTTTCTCTGACCCAGCCACAGGAGTGGGAGCAGCTGCACGAGCTGGGGCAGCTGCAGGAGCTGGAGCGGCTGCAGGGGCTGGAGCTGGAGCGGCTGCAGGGGCTGGAGCTGGAGCGGCTGCAGGAGCCGGAACGGCTGCAGGAGCTGGAGCTGGAGCGGCTGCAGGAGCTGGAGCTGGAGTGGCTGCAGGGGCTGGAGCGGCTGCAGGAGCTGGAGCTGGAGCGGCTGCAGGAGCTGGAGCTGGAGCGGCTGCAGGAGCCGGAACGGCTGCAGGAGCTGGAGCGGCTGCAGGAGCTGGAACTGGAACGGCTGCAGGAGCTGGAGCGGCTGCAGGAGCTGGAGCTGGAGTAGCTGCAGGAGCTGGAACTGGAGCGGCTGCAGGAGCTGGAGCGGCTGCAGGAGCTGGAACTGGAACGGCTGCAGGAGCTGGAGCTGGAGTAGCTGCAGGATCTGGAACTGGAGCGGCTGCAGGAGCTGGAGCGGCTGCAGGAGCTGGAGCGGCTGCAGGAGCTGGAGCGGCTGCAGGAGCTGGAGCTGGAACGGCTACAGGAGCTGGAGCTGGAGCGGCTGCAGGAGCTGCAGCTGGAGCGGCTGCAGGAGCTGCAGCTGGAGTGGCTGCAGGAGCTGCAGCTGGAACGGCTACAGGAGCTGGAGCTAGGTTGCTAGTAGCATCAATTGCAGCTCGATAGGCACAAGCCAGACCCCAGCACGCTACAGTGATTTGTGTCACTTTGGAACTGCCAGAGTCATGACACCTTTTTTTCAAGCATTCTGCCAGCTTTTTAGGATTTTGCAGTTGTTCAGGGGTGAATGTCCAAAACACTGGAGGTGACCACTGCTCTAGAAACCTGCCCATATCCTCCCACACTCCCTGCCACTCGCAACTATCCCGCCTCAAGACAGATCTCCGGATGAGATTCCTAAGTAGTTGTTTAACCCTCCACAAAATCTGAAGCGCATTCAGGAGACATAACAACAAGAGCAGGCTGGTCTGAGTATCCCAAGGATATTCAACATCTCGGAGAACCACCGTAACTAACTCGGGGGATAAGAGGGTGGTGGTGAAGGAGAAAGGGAGAGTGAACAGGTAGGGAAACATGTCTTCCCCTGTCCCCTTCACAGATTGGCTCCCTAACGAAAACAGGCAATAGGTGTAATTGCTAATAGTTTCCGAGATATGGGTTCCAAAGTATAGAGTCGATGTCAGTGCTGAGTACAAATACCAGGTTAAAGTCATGACCAGATATTTCATCATTTCATAAGCCATTGCTACACCGCACAGTACCATAACAATCTTAAACCAGGGCCCGGAAAGGATAAACAGTGCAACAGGGAGCACATACAGAAAGTAACGCACCATAAAACTCAATTTGGAATACAGGTACAGCAGACTGGAGATTAAGGCAATCAACATCGTGACTAGCAACTATTAAGCAGGTCCAATACTTATACCAATATTAGTTTAACACACTCTGGTCAGATTTGTCGATATCTCAACCCTTCGGGCCCCACGTTGGGCGCCAAAAAGACTGTTGTGGTTTAACCCGGCTGGCAGCTAAACACCACACAGCCGTTCGCTCACCCTCCCCCCTCCCTCTCTGGGATGGGGGAGAGAAACGGGAAAGTGAAGCCTGTGAGTTGAGATAAAGACAGTTTATTAAGACAGGAAAATAATAATAACAATAATAATAATAATAGTGATAATGGTAATAGTATTAACAATAATAATGTGTAAGAAAACAAGTGATGCACAATGCAATTGCTCACCACCCGCTGACCGATGCCCAGCCTATTCCCGAGCAGCCGGCCCCCCCACCCCGGCCAGCCACCCCTATATATTGTTTAGCATGACGTCAGATGGTATGGAATACCCCTTTGGCCAGTTTGGGTCAGCTGTCCTGGGTCTGTCCCCTCCCAGCTCCTGCTGCACCCCCAGCCTGCTCGCTGGCAGGACAGAGCAAGAAGCCGAAAAGTCCTTGGCCTGGTGTAAACACTGCTCTGCAACAATTAAAACATCAGCATGTTATCAGCGCTCTTCTCATCCTAATCCAAAACATAGCACCCTACCAGCTACTATGAGCTACTTAACTCTGTCCTAACTGGAACCAGGACAGAATCCTAGTTGGGAGTGGTTGGCCACATGAGATGTACAGGATTTTTACCTGTGATTTAGTCTTGACAAGGCTATGTAATTGGTTTACTAACGTCTCATAAGAAAGAAGCATGAGCGGTTAATGCAGTTGGCTTGAAACCAGCATGTGAGGGTTCGATTCCTTCCTTTCTTGTACTTGGACGAAGGCCGGTTCCTCGAAAGTATGGTATGGGGGAGGGCAGCCGTGGATTCATTCAACGTTTGTGGTAGTTAGTTCTGGTTGTAGGACTTTTCGTTTGGCCGGAAAGGCTTCTCAGATGATGAATATTAGTATGATTACGGCTACTATTGAGATTAGGGAGCCGATGGAGAAAATGGTGTTTCATAGTGTGTAGGCGTCGGGATAGTCCGAGTATCGTCGGGGTATTCCTGCTAGGCCTAGGAAGTGCTGGGGGAAGAACGTTAGGTTTACTCCTGTAAATATTACCCCGAAGTGGGCTTTTGCTCATGTTTGGTGTAGGGTAAACCCAGTGAGTAGTGGGAATCAGTGAGTAAATCCTGCTAGAATGGCAAAGACGGCGCCTATGGATAGGACGTAGTGGAAGTGGGCAACTACGTAGTACGTGTCGTGCAGGGCGATGTCTAGGGAAGAGTTTGCAAGAACGATTCCTGTTAATCCTCCGATGGTAAATAGGAAGATAAATCCTAGAGCTCATAGTATTGGGGGGGTCTCATTTGATTGTTCCTCCGTGCAGGGTGGCTAGTCAGCTAAATACTTTGATTCCGGTAGGGATGGCAATGATTATAGTGGCTGATGTAAAGTAGGCTCGGGTATCAACGTCTATTCCTACTGTAAACATGTGGTGAGCTCAGACGATGAATCCTAGGAAGCCGATGGATAGTATGGCTCAGACTATTCCCATGTAGCCGAAGGGCTCCTTTTTGCCTGAGTAGTATGTGACTACGTGTGAGATGATTCCGAACCCCGGTAGGATCAGAATATAGACTTCTGGGTGTCCGAAGAATCAGAATAGGTGTTGGTACAGGATTGGGTCTCCTCCTCCAGCGGGGTCGAAGAATGTGGTGTTTAGGTTTCGATCAGTTAGTAATATTGTAATACCGGCGGCGAGTACGGGGAGTGATAGAAGGAGTAGGATGGCGGTAATTAGTACGGATCAGACAAATAGTGGGGTTTGGTATTGTGAGAGTGCGGGGGGTTTTATGTTGATGGCTGTGGTGATAAAGTTGATGGCCCCAAGGATGGAGGAGATACCGGCTAAGTGGAGTGAGAAGATAGCCAGGTCTACTGAAGCTCCGGCGTGGGCAAGGTTACCTGCTAGGGGAGGGTAGACAGTTCAGCCTGTGCCGGCGCCAGCTTCTACAGTGGATGAGGCTAGTAGGAGGAGGAATGATGGGGGGAGGAGTCAAAAGCTTATGTTGTTTATTCGCGGGAATGCTATGTCGGGGGCACCGATTATGAGGGGGACTAATCAGTTGCCGAATCCTCCGATCATGATGGGTATGACTATAAAGAAGCTTATTACAAAGGCGTGAGCGGTAACGATTACATTGTAAATTTGGTCGTCGCCTAGGAGAGTTCCTGGTTGTCCTAGTTCTGCGCGGATTAATAGGCTGAGTGCGGTGCCGACTATTCCTGCTCATGCCCCGAAGATGAGGTACAGGGTGCCAATATCCTTATGGTTAGTGGAAAATAGTCATCGGTTGATGAAGGTGACGGGTAAGATGGCTGAGTGTTGAAGCGTTAGGCTGTAGTCCTTTTTAGAGAGGTTTAATTCTTCTTCTTATCGGCTCTGTAGTGAAATTCATGTTGAGTTGCAAGCTCATCGATGCGCACTAGGGTGCGTCAGGGTCTTTGTAGGCAGAAGCCAATTGGTTTAGGCATTTAGCTGTTAACTAGAGTTTTGTGGGATCGAAGCCCATCTGTCTAGGGAGGCTTTAGCTTAATTAAAGCGTCTGACTTGCATTCAGAAGATACAGGTTAATATTCTGTAAGTCTTAATGTGCAGAAACTAAGAGGGTTTAACTCTTATTTAAGGCTTTGAAGGCCTTCGGTTTGGGGTGTTATCCTAAGTTTCTAGACAATGGCATGTATTATTGGGGACAGGGGAAGTAAGAGGATTGATAGTGAGGCAAGGACCGCAGTAGGTGTGCTTGGGGCTTTGCTAGTGTATCATTGCTTTATGTGGTTAGAGGAGTTGGGGGGAAGGGTAATTGTTGAGTGGTATGCGAGGCGTAGGTAGAAGAAGAGGCTGAGCAGTGATAGCATGGCAATTGCCATGGCTGCTGGTGTTATTTCCTGTTTAGTTAGTTCTTGGATGATAAGTCACTTTGGTATAAAGCCTGTTAATGGGGGGAGGCCTGCTAGGGATAAAAGTACTAGTATTAGGGTGGCGTTTAGCACTGGGGTTTTTGTTCATGAGGTTGTGATCATGGATAGGTTAAGGGCTTTGATTTTGTTAAGGGCTAGGAATACGGCTGATGTTATGATTGTGTATAGGTAGAAGGTAAGTAAGGCCAATTTGGGGCTGTAAACTAGGATGATGGCGATTCAGCCTAAGTGGGAGATGGACGAGAAGGCTAGGATTTTGCGTGTTTGTGTTTGGTTCAGTCCTATTCAGCCTCCTAGTGCTGTTGAGGCTAGGGCCATGGCGGTGAGTAGAGCTGGGTCGAGGGATTTGGATGTTAGTAGGAGCAGGGTTAGTGGGGGGAATTTTATGAGGGTCGAGAGTAGCAGGGCTGTTATTAGTGGCGATCCTTGTAGTACTTCTGGGAATCAGAAGTGAAATGGCACTAGGCCCAGTTTAATAGCGATTGCTGCTGTCAGTAGTAGACAGGAGGTTGGGTGGTTTATTTGTGTGATGTCTCATTGGCCGGTGACTCAGGCATTGGTTATGCTAGAGAATAGGACCAGGGCGGAAGCAGCTGCTTGGGTTAGGAAGTATTTCGTTGCGGCTTCTACTGCTCGTGGGTGGTGGGATTTGGCAATTAGGGGAATGATGGCTAGTGCGTTGATCTCCAGTCCTGTCCAGGCCAGAACTCAGTGGTTGCTGGAAATTGTGATTGTGGTGCCCAAGATGAGGCTGAAGGTTATGATTGGGGTCGCGTAAGGGTTCATTAGTAGAGGAGGGGGTTAAACCATCATTTTCGGGGTATGGGCCCGATAGCTTGATTAGCTGACTCTACTAGAAAATAATATAAGGGAAGTATGGAGAATTTTGATTTCTCTTGTGTGGGTTCAATTCCTACTTTTCTAAGGTCAACAGGAAATGAGAGGGCTGTTATACCTCTATGTTCACTTTATCATAGTGACCCTTTGTAGTTCAGGCACATTTCCTTATGTAAGGAGGTAGGCCTGCATAGCAGATAGGTATGCTGATGTGTCAGAGGCACAGAGCTAGTGTGAGGGGTAGGAAGTTTTTTCATAGTAGGTGCATTAGTTGGTCATATCGGAATCGTGGGTATGAAGCTCGGACCCATAAGAAACCAGAAGATAGTAGGAGGACTTTTGTGGCTAGGATGACGGGGAATAGTTCTGTGGGTGGCCCTAGGGCGCTTGGGTTTAGGAATATGATGGCTGTAAGTGTATTTATTAGCATAATGTTCGCATATTCAGCTAGGAAGAATAAGGCGAAGGGTCCTGCGGCGTATTCAACGTTAAACCCTGAGACTAGCTCAGATTCGCCCTCTGTGAGGTCAAAAGGAGCTCGGTTTGTCTCTGCTAGGGTGGATACGTATCATATTATTGCTAGGGGTCATGAGGAGAAAATGAAGTATAGAGGCTCCTGTGCGACGGCAAAGGAGCTGAGTGTGTAGCTTCCGCTTAGTATGATTATTGATAGCAGGATTATGGCCAGTGTCACTTCGTATGAAATGGTCTGTGCTACTGCCCGTAGGGCTCCGATTAGTGCGTATTTTGAGTTCGAGGCTCAGCCTGATCATAGGACTGAGTAGACGGCTAGGCTTGACATGGCTATTAGGAAGAGAACTCCGAGGTTTAGATCTGCTAGGGGAAATGGGAGTGGTAGTGGTGCTCAAGTGGTGAGGGCTAGGACAAGGGCTAGTATTGGTATCAGAATGAATAGAAGTGGGGAAGAGGTAGAGGGTCGGATGGGCTCTTTGGTAAATAGTTTCAGTCCGTCCGCAAATGGTTGAAGTAGGCCAAAAGGCCCGACAACGTTAGGGCCTTTGCGGGATTGTATGTAGCTTAGGATTTTCCGTTCTACTAGGGTTAGGAAGGCTACGGCAATCAGGATTGGGATGATGTATAGGAGGGATATAATGAGGCAGCTTAGTGTTGTTATTTGAATCATGGGTGAAGCTAGGGAGAGGATTTGAACCTCTGGGGAAAGGGTTTAAGCCTTCTGCACTTGCCGGGCTCTGCCACTCTAGCTGGTCCTTTTCTAGGATTGAAAGTGGTGGGGGAAGGCCCTCTTCACGGTTTAGTTGGTTTCACTGCTTAGAGGGGGGGGGCGTGCTTGTGGTATTGGCCCCACTTTCCCGGTCCTTTCGTACTGGGGAGAGTGTGTCATAGATAGAAACCGACCTGGATTGCTCCGGTCTGAACTCAGATCACGTAGGACTGTTAATCGTTGAACAAACGAACCCTTAATAGCGGCTGCACCATTAGGATGTCCTGATCCAACATCGAGGTCGTAAACCCCCCTGTCGATATGGGCTCTTGAGGGGGATTGCGCTGTTATCCCTGGGGTAGCTTGGTCCATTAATCAATTATATTGGGTCTGGTCACTGTTAGCACTTTGAGGGGTAGCTCTAGGTAAAGAGGTATGGTCTTGTTTTTGGAGGATTTGTTCTCCTCCAAGGTCGCCCCAACCGAAAAATATCGACCAGGCTCTGCGATGGTAGTGGCCCCAGTGGGGTTGATTGAGGATTCGCGGTGGTCGTTGATTTTTAAGTTCCACAGGGTCTTCTCGTCTTATGTTCACATCCCCGCTTTTGCACGGGGAGATCAATTTCACTGATTATCTGTGAGAGACAGTTAAGACCTCGTTTAGCCATTCATACAAGTCTCGATTTATGGGACAATTGATTGCGCTATCTTTGCACGGTTAGGATACCACGGCCGTTAAACCTAAGTCACCGGGCAGGCATCACCTTCAATACTTGTTTAATTTGCTGAAGGCTATGTTTTTGGTAAACAGTCGGGCCTTATTAATTTGCCGAGTTCCTTTCACAGATTTTAATCGCTCTTATAGGCGCTCCTGAGTCGGGTTAACAGGGTTAGTTAATACGTGGTCTTGTAGGGGTTTTTGTATCTGTCTAGGTCTGTTAATAATGTTTCTATGTAAGCTTGCGCCGTTAGAGGGGTGTGGCCCTGTACATGAGGGGCCTAGGATGATTCCTAGGATTGTTATGAGGATGGCAGCGGTTTTGGTGATAAGGGGTATGGTTATTGGGGGGGTTTTGGTTGGTGTGATGAAAGAGGTAATGATTATTCCTGCTGTAATGCTGCCTAGGGCGAGTCGGGTTAGGGGGGCGGTGATTAGTGGGTTGTTTTCGTTTATTGATACTATTGGGGGGATTCGGGTTTGTCCAGCTTGGACTAGGATGGTTATGCGGATGCTGTAGGTTGCGGTGAATGCTGTGGCTATAAGGGTTAGGAGTAGGGCTCAAGTATTTAGGTATGATGTGTTTAAGCTTTCGATGATGAGGTCTTTTGAGTAGAATCCGGCTAGGAATGGGGTTCCTATCAGCGCCAGGTTTCCGATGGTTAGGCAGGAAGTAGTGACTGGGAGTATTTTCTGTAGGCCTCCTATCTTTCGGATATCTTGTTCTCCGTTTAGGTTGTGGATGATAGACCCTGAGCATAGGAATAGTATGGCTTTAAAGAAGGCATGGGTTGAGATGTGTAGGAAGGCTAGTTGTGGGAGGTTTAGTCCGATAGTGACTATTATTAGTCCTAGTTGGCTGGATGTTGAGAAAGCAATGATTTTTTTGATGTCATTTTGGGTTAGGGCGCATGTGGCAGCGAATAGGGTTGATAGAGCACCTAGGCATAGGCAGGCAGTTAGGGCTGTCTGGTTGGTGGCTAGCAGGGGGTGCATGCGGATGAGCAGGAAGATTCCGGCTACTACTATGGTACTGGAGTGCAGTAGGGCTGATACTGGGGTGGGGCCTTCTATTGCTGCGGGCAGTCATGGGTGGAGTCCAAATTGGGCGGATTTTCCTGCGGCTGCGAGGATTAATCCTATGAGGGGGAGGATTGGGGTTTGGTGGGGGTGTA
Source organism: Anser brachyrhynchus (assembly GCF_964034855.1). NCBI lineage: Eukaryota > Metazoa > Chordata > Aves > Anseriformes > Anatidae > Anser > Anser brachyrhynchus. The sequence goes on from NW_027664064.1 coordinate 206,902, forward strand.
CGGCTTGTTGGATCTCTCAGGTGTTGAATGTTGAAGCTAGTCATGCTATGCTCAGGATCAGTCCGACGTCTCCGATTCGGTTGTAGATTACGGCTCGTAGGGCGGCGGTGTTGGCATCTGCTCGGCCTTGTCATCAGCCGATGAGAAGGAAGGACATGATTCGTACTCCTTCCCAGCCTACGAATAGGAGGAATATGTTGTTTGCGGTTGTTAGGAGGAGTATGGCGACTAGGAATGTCAGTAGGTAGGTGAAAAATTTTGTTACGTATGGCTCTGAGGCCATGTATCATATGGCGAATTGTAGGATTGATCATGTTACAAATAGGGCGATTGGAAGAAATGTTATTGAGTATTGGTCTATTTTTAGGCTCAGGGGGATTTTAAAGTTTATAATGAATTTTCACTCCCAGTGGCAGGTGACAGATTCTACTCCCGAGTAGATGAATGCGGTTGTAGGGGCTAGGCTAATTAGGAATGCGGTTTTAACAGCGCGGGTGGTGGCTTGTGGGGTGTTTTTAAAGTTTTTAAATAGAAATGGCAGGATGATTGGGGTTAGGAGGATTGTCAGCGTGAGTAGTGTGAGGGAGTTGATTAGTAGTGTGGGGTTCACTACTTTTACTTGGATTTGCACCAAGATGGGTGGTTCCTAAGACCAGTGGATTGCTGTTATCCTTTAAAAGTAAGGGGGCTGAGGTTTTAGGCTCAGATGTAAGAGTTAGCAGCTCTTGTTGGTTAAACCCTCCCCTCGGCAGGTAAGAAGGTTTGAACTTCTATTCTTAGAATCACAGTCTAATGTTTGGTTTAAACTATACTTGCATGAGGGGATTCCGGAGATCAGTTTGGGTTTGAGGATTAGGAGGAATATTGGGATAATGTGGAGTGTTATGAGCAGGTGTTCTCGCGTGGTTGAGTTTTGCATAGATGTGATGTGGGAGGGGATTGAGCCTCGTTGGGTCATTAGTAGTATGAATAAGGTGTAGGAGGCGGTTAGTAGGGTTGCGATTCCTGTTAGGATGATCGTGAAGGCAGATCAGTTGAATAAGGTGATTATAATGGTTAGCTCTGCTATGAGGTTTGTTGTTGGGGGTAAGGCTATGTTTGTTAGATTGGCCAGCAATCATCAGGTAGCTATGAGTGGTAGGAGAGGTTGTAGGCCTCGTGTGAGTAGTAGAATTCGGCTGTGCGTACGTTCATAGTTTGTGTTGGCTAGGCAGAATAGTATGGAGGAAGTTAGTCCATGGGAAATTATTAGGATCATTGCCCCTGAGAATGATCAGTGGGTTTGGATTATTCCTGCGGCGATAACTAGGCCTATGTGGCTAACGGATGAATAAGCGATTAGTGATTTTAGGTCTGTCTGTCGTAGGCAGATTGAGCTAGTCATTAGGGCGCCTCATAGGGCCAGGGTTAGGAAGGGGTAGTGCAGGAGGTTGGACAGTGGGCCCATAAATAGAGTGACTCGTATAATTCCGTATCCTCCTAGCTTTAGTAGTAGGGCGGCGAGGAGTATTGAGCCTGCGATGGGTGCTTCTACGTGGGCTTTTGGCAGTCAGAGGTGTAGGCCGTATAGTGGGGCTTTTACTATGAATGCTATGAGCAGTGCTAGACCTGATAGTATTCCTGTCCATGAGGTGGATAGGGTTGGGTGGGTTAGTTGTAGGGTTGGCAGGTGCAGGGTGCCAATTTTCACGTATAGGTGTATGATTGTGATTAGCAGGGGTAGAGAGCTTACTGGCGTGTAGAATAGCAGGTAGATGCCAGCGCTTAGGCGTTCTGGTTGGTTCCCCCATCGGGTGATTAAGATTAGGGTGGGAATGAGGGTTGCTTCAAATGAGATGTAAAATAGTGCTAGTTCTGTGGTGGAAAAGGCTAGTAGGATGAATGGCTGGACTGCGACTAAGGTTGAGATAAAGATTCGTTTGCGTTGTAGGGGTTCTTGTTGCAGGTGGTTTTGGCTTGCTATGATTATGAGTGGGAGTAGTCAGCAGGATAGTACTAGGAGGGGGGATGAGATTTGGTCAATTCCTGTTCAGTTGGATAAAAATTTGTAGGGGTAGTAGGTTGGGATTAATCACTGTAGGCTTAGGGCAGCGATTAGGAGGCTGTATAAGGTGGTGTTAGTCCATAGAAATTTTGGTGGAGACAGCAGGGCTGTTGGAAGAAGTATGATTGTGGGTAGGATGATTTTTAGCATTGCAGGAGGTTTAGGTTGTGTAGATGGTCGGAGCCATGTGTGCGGGTGGAGGCTACTAGGATGGCCAGGCCTGTGCCCGCCTCACACGCTGAGAAGGTTAGCATGAGAATTGGTACCATGGTGAATGAGGAGACTTGGTTTTCGATGGATCATATTGATAGGCCTACGAATATCGATAATATTATGCTTTCAAGGCATAGTAGGGCGGATACTAGGTGGGTTCGGTGGAAGGCTAGCCCTAGTCCGCTGAAAATGAAGGCTGAGTAGAAGCTTAAATGTAGGGGCGACATAAGAAAGTTACAGGGTTGGCTGTAATCTGCTGGGTCGAAACCAGCTATCTTTTTGGTTAGACTAACTTTCTGTTATTCTGCTCATTCTAGGCCCCCTTGAATTCACTCGTAGGCCAGTCCGAGTGTTAGGAGAAGGAGGATCACTACAGTTCAGGTGAGGGTCATTAGGGGGGATTGGAGTTGGACGGCTCATGGCAGGGGGAGTAGGAGGGCGATTTCTAGGTCGAATAGGACGAACAGGATGGCTACTGAGGAAGAATCGGACTGAGAATGGTAATCGAGCAGATCCAAGTGGGTCGAATCCACATTCGTACGGTGAGAGTTTCTCTGAGTCGGGGTTTATTTGGGCGAGTCAGAAGTTTAATGCGGTTAGGGCGGCGCTTAGGATTGATGATAGGGCGAATATGAACATGAGTGCGTTCATTGCTCTCCTCTGGGTTTATACCAGATTCTAGAGATTGGAAGTCAATTGTAATTAATATACTAGAAGAGCAAGATCCTCATCAGTAGATGGTTATGTAGAGGAATAGTCAGATGACGTCTACGAAGTGTCAGTATCAGGCTGCTGCCTCGAATCCGAAGTGGTGGTCTGATGTAAAGTGGAACTTGATCAGTCGGAAGAGGCAGACGGTCAGGAAGGAGGATCCGATGATTACATGGAGTCCGTGGAATCCAGTGGCAACGAAGAAGGTAGATCCGTAGACGCTATCGGCGATTGAGAATGGGGCTTCGTGGTATTCTATTGCTTGTAGGGCTGTGAAGTAGAATCCCAAGAGGATCGTTAGGGTTAGGGCGTGGATGGCGTGTTTTCGGTTTCCTTCTGTGATGCTGTGATGGGCTCACGTTACGGTAACGCCTGAGGCTAGTAGGATGGCTGTGTTTAGTAGGGGGACTTCTATCGGGTTGAGTGGTTTAATTCCTGTTGGGGGTCATTGGCCTCCTAGTTCTGGGGTTGGGGCCAGGCTCGAGTGGAAGAACGCTCAGAAGAACCCTAAGAAGAAGAATGCTTCGGATGTGATGAAAAGGATTATGCCGTATCGTAGGCCTTTTTGGACTGTGGGAGTGTGATGGCCTTGGAAGGTGCTTTCTCGTACAATGTCTCGTCATCATTGGAGTATTACTAGGAGTATTGAGATGAGGCCTAGGGTTAGTAGTATGGATGAGTTGTAGTGGAATCACATGATTAATCCTGAGGTTGTGAGTAGGGCGGCGGCTGCCCCGAAGATTGGTCAAGGGCTTGGGTCAACTATGTGGTATGAGTGTGCTTGGTGTGCCATTAGATGTTTTCTTGTAAGTATAGGCTTAGAAGGAGCACGAAGACGTAGGCCTGGATTATGGCTACTGCTACTTCTAGGATGGTTAGGAGTAGTAGGATGATTATTGTTAGGATGGATACTGCAGGAAGGGTGGGTATTAATGCAATGGAGGCTGTAGAGATGAGTTGGATGAGTAAGTGTCCTGCTGTAAGGTTGGCTGTAAGGCGGACTCCGAGGGCTAGGGGGCGGATTAGTAGGCTGGTTGTTTCGATCAGGATTAGTGCGGGGATTAGGGGTGTAGGGGTACCTTCGGGTAATAGGTGGGCTAAAGAGGCTGATGGTTGGTTTCGTAGGCCTGTTAGTAGTGTGGCGAGCCATAGTGGGAAGGCTAGGGCTATGTTCATAGATAGTTGGGTGGTTGGGGTGAATGTATATGGAAGGAGGCCTAGAAGGTTGATTGTAAGAAGTATGATTATTAGGGATGTAAATATTATGGCTCATTTGTGGCCATTTTTGTTGAGTGGGACTATTAGTTGTTTTGTGATTAGGTGAAGGAGTCATGTTTGGATAGTAGAAAGGCGGTTGTTGATTCATCGGTTGTTTGGGGACGGGAATAGTAGGGCTGGGAAGAGTAGGGATAGTAGGATTAAGGGGATGCCGAATAGATTGGGGCTGGAAAATTGGTCAAAGAAGCTTAGGTTCATGGTCAGGATCATGGTGTGGGTTTGGTAGTGAGGGAGGTCTTATTTGATGGGGGGTTGGTTGTGGTGAAGGCTAGTAGTTTTGGTTGGATGAGGAGTGCTAGGGTTAATCAGGTTATAATTATGATTGAAAATCATGGTGCGGGGTTAAGCTGTGGCATATCATTAAGGAGGGGGAAGTCCCTCTTTGGCTAGCTTAAAAGGCTAGTGCTGTTGCATAGCTTCTTAATGATTAGGATGATGATAGAAGGGACGATCAGGCCTCGAAATGTGGGAGTGGGGTTGATTCTACTACAATGGGTATGTAGCTGTGATTAGCCCCGCAAATTTCTGAGCATTGTCCGTAAAAAATCCCAGGCCGGGTGGTAATGAATGAAGTTTGGTTTAGTCGGCCTGGGATTGCGTCTGTTTTAACTCCGAGCGTTGGGACTGCTCAGGAGTGGAGTACGTCTCCTGCAGTAATGATCACGCGGATGGGGGATTCTATTGGGATAACTACGCGGTGGTCAACTTCTAGCAGTCGGAAGTGGCCGTTGGGTAAGTCTGGGGTGGGCACTATGTAGGAGTCGAATGATAGGTCTTTGAAGTCTGTGTATTCGTAGCTTCAGTATCATTGGTGGCCGATGGCTTTTAGGGTGAGGTCTGGTTCATCGATTTTGTCCATTATGTAGAGGATTTGTAGGGATGGGAGGGCGAGGAGTACCAGGACGATAGCAGGTAGGATTGTCCAGATCAGCTCTACTTCTTGGGCGTCTACAGCATTGGACGAGAGTTTTTCTGTTAGTATGTGGGCTAAAAGGTAGAGAACTAGGCTGCAGATAGCTAGGGCAACGATTAGGGCGTGGTCGTGGAATTCAACGAGTTCTTCTATGATGGGTGATGAGGCGTCTTGGAATCCTAGTTGGGAGTGGTTGGCCACATGAGATGTACAGGATTTTTACCTGTGATTTAGTCTTGACAAGGCTATGTAATTGGTTTACTAACGTCTCATAAGAAAGAAGCATGAGCGGTTAATGCAGTTGGCTTGAAACCAGCATGTGAGGGTTCGATTCCTTCCTTTCTTGTACTTGGACGAAGGCCGGTTCCTCGAAAGTATGGTATGGGGGAGGGCAGCCATGGATTCATTCAACGTTTGTGGTAGTTAGTTCTGGTTGTAGGACTTTTCGTTTGGCCGAAAAGGCTTCTCAGATGATGAATATTAGTATGATTACGGCTACTATTGAGATTAGGGAGCCGATGGAGGAAATGGTGTTTCATAGTGTGTAGGCGTCGGGATAGTCCGAGTATCGTCGGGGTATTCCTGCTAGGCCTAGGAAGTGCTGGGGGAAGAACGTTAGGTTTACTCCTGTAAATATTACCCCGAAGTGGGCTTTTGCTCATGTTTGGTGTAGGGTAAACCCAGTGAGTAGTGGGAATCAGTGAGTAAATCCTGCTAGAATGGCAAAGACGGCGCCTATGGATAGGACGTAGTGGAAGTGGGCAACTACGTAGTACGTGTCGTGCAGGGCGATGTCTAGGGAAGAGTTTGCAAGAACGATTCCTGTTAATCCTCCGATGGTAAATAGGAAGATAAATCCTAGAGCTCATAGTATTGGGGGGGTCTCATTTGATTGTTCCTCCGTGCAGGGTGGCTAGTCAGCTAAATACTTTGATTCCGGTAGGGATGGCAATGATTATAGTGGCTGATGTAAAGTAGGCTCGGGTATCAACGTCTATTCCTACTGTAAACATGTGGTGAGCTCAGACGATGAATCCTAGGAAGCCGATGGATAGTATGGCTCAGACTATTCCCATGTAGCCGAAGGGCTCCTTTTTGCCTGAGTAGTATGTGACTACGTGTGAGATGATTCCGAACCCCGGTAGGATCAGAATATAGACTTCTGGGTGTCCGAAGAATCAGAATAGGTGTTGGTACAGGATTGGGTCTCCTCCTCCAGCGGGGTCGAAGAATGTGGTGTTTAGGTTTCGATCAGTTAGTAATATTGTAATACCGGCGGCGAGTACGGGGAGTGATAGAAGGAGTAGGATGGCGGTAATTAGTACGGATCAGACAAATAGTGGGGTTTGGTATTGTGAGAGTGCGGGGGGTTTTATGTTGATGGCTGTGGTGATAAAGTTGATGGCCCCAAGGATGGAGGAGATACCGGCTAAGTGGAGTGAGAAGATAGCCAGGTCTACTGAAGCTCCGGCGTGGGCAAGGTTACCTGCTAGGGGAGGGTAGACAGTTCAGCCTGTGCCGGCGCCAGCTTCTACAGTGGATGAGGCTAGTAGGAGGAGGAATGATGGGGGGAGGAGTCAAAAGCTTATGTTGTTTATTCGCGGGAATGCTATGTCGGGGGCACCGATTATGAGGGGGACTAATCAGTTGCCGAATCCTCCGATCATGATGGGTATGACTATAAAGAAGCTTATTACAAAGGCGTGAGCGGTAACGATTACATTGTAAATTTGGTCGTCGCCTAGGAGAGTTCCTGGTTGTCCTAGTTCTGCGCGGATTAATAGGCTGAGTGCGGTGCCGACTATTCCTGCTCATGCCCCGAAGATGAGGTACAGGGTGCCAATATCCTTATGGTTAGTGGAAAATAGTCATCGGTTGATGAAGGTGACGGGTAAGATGGCTGAGTGTTGAAGCGTTAGGCTGTAGTCCTTTTTACAGAGGTTTAATTCCTCTTCTTATCGGCTCTGTAGTGAAATTCATGTTGAGTTGCAAGCTCATCGATGCGCACTAGGGTGCGTCAGGGTCTTTGTAGGCAGAAGCCAATTGGTTTAGGCATTTAGCTGTTAACTAGAGTTTTGTGGGATCGAAGCCCATCTGTCTAGGGAGGCTTTAGCTTAATTAAAGCGTCTGACTTGCATTCAGAAGATACAGGTTAATATTCTGTAAGTCTTAATGTGCAGAAACTAAGAGGGTTTAACTCTTATTTAAGGCTTTGAAGGCCTTCGGTTTGGGGTGTTATCCTAAGTTTCTAGACAATGGCATGTATTATTGGGGACAGGGGAAGTAAGAGGATTGATAGTGAGGCAAGGACCGCAGTAGGTGTGCTTGGGGCTTTGCTAGTGTATCATTGTTTTATGTGGTTAGAGGAGTTGGGGGGAAGGGTAATTGTTGAGTGGTATGCGAGGCGTAGGTAGAAGAAGAGGCTGAGCAGTGATAGCATGGCAATTGCCATGGCTGCTGGTGTTATTTCCTGTTTAGTTAGTTCTTGGATGATAAGTCACTTTGGTATAAAGCCTGTTAATGGGGGGAGGCCTGCTAGGGATAAAAGTACTAGTATTAGGGTGGCGTTTAGCACTGGGGTTTTTGTTCATGAGGTTGTGATCATGGATAGGTTAAGGGCTTTGATTTTGTTAAGGGCTAGGAATACGGCTGATGTTATGATTGTGTATAGGTAGAAGGTAAGTAAGGCCAATTTGGGGCTGTAAACTAGGATGATGGCGATTCAGCCTAAGTGGGAGATGGACGAGAAGGCTAGGATTTTGCGTGTTTGTGTTTGGTTCAGTCCTATTCAGCCTCCTAGTGCTGTTGAGGCTAGGGCCATGGCGGTGAGTAGAGCTGGGTCGAGGGATTTGGATGTTAGTAGGAGCAGGGTTAGTGGGGGGAATTTTATGAGGGTCGAGAGTAGCAGGGCTGTTATTAGTGGCGATCCTTGTAGTACTTCTGGGAATCAGAAGTGAAATGGCACTAGGCCCAGTTTAATAGCGATTGCTGCTGTCAGTAGTAGACAGGAGGTTGGGTGGTTTATTTGTGTGATGTCTCATTGGCCGGTGACTCAGGCATTGGTTATGCTAGAGAATAGGACCAGGGCGGAAGCAGCTGCTTGGGTTAGGAAGTATTTCGTTGCGGCTTCTACTGCTCGTGGGTGGTGGGATTTGGCAATTAGGGGAATGATGGCTAGTGCGTTGATCTCCAGTCCTGTCCAGGCCAGAACTCAGTGGTTGCTGGAAATTGTGATTGTGGTGCCCAAGATGAGGCTGAAGGTTATGATTGGGGTCGCGTAAGGGTTCATTAGTAGAGGAGGGGGTTAAACCATCATTTTCGGGGTATGGGCCCGATAGCTTGATTAGCTGACTCTACTAGAAAATAATATAAGGGAAGTATGGAGAATTTTGATTTCTCTTGTGTGGGTTCAATTCCTACTTTTCTAAGGTCAACAGGAAATGAGAGGGCTGTTATACCTCTATGTTCACTTTATCATAGTGACCCTTTGTAGTTCAGGCACATTTCCTTATGTAAGGAGGTAGGCCTGCATAGCAGATAGGTATGCTGATGTGTCAGAGGCACAGAGCTAGTGTGAGGGGTAGGAAGTTTTTTCATAGTAGGTGCATTAGTTGGTCATATCGGAATCGTGGGTATGAAGCTCGGACCCATAAGAAACCAGAAGATAGTAGGAGGACTTTTGTGGCTAGGATGACGGGGAATAGTTCTGTGGGTGGCCCTAGGGCGCTTGGGTTTAGGAATATGATGGCTGTAAGTGTATTTATTAGCATAATGTTCGCATATTCAGCTAGGAAGAATAAGGCGAAGGGTCCTGCGGCGTATTCAACGTTAAACCCTGAGACTAGCTCAGATTCGCCCTCTGTGAGGTCAAAAGGAGCTCGGTTTGTCTCTGCTAGGGTGGATACGTATCATATTATTGCTAGGGGTCATGAGGAGAAAATGAAGTATAGAGGCTCCTGTGCGACGGCAAAGGAGCTGAGTGTGTAGCTTCCGCTTAGTATGATTATTGATAGCAGGATTATGGCCAGTGTCACTTCGTATGAAATGGTCTGTGCTACTGCCCGTAGGGCTCCGATTAGTGCGTATTTTGAGTTCGAGGCTCAGCCTGATCATAGGACTGAGTAGACGGCTAGGCTTGACATGGCTATTAGGAAGAGAACTCCGAGGTTTAGATCTGCTAGGGGAAATGGGAGTGGTAGTGGTGCTCAAGTGGTGAGGGCTAGGACAAGGGCTAGTATTGGTATCAGAATGAATAGAAGTGGGGAAGAGGTAGAGGGTCGGATGGGCTCTTTGGTAAATAGTTTCAGTCCGTCCGCAAATGGTTGAAGTAGGCCAAAAGGCCCGACAACGTTAGGGCCTTTGCGGGATTGTATGTAGCTTAGGATTTTCCGTTCTACTAGGGTTAGGAAGGCTACGGCAATCAGGATTGGGATGATGTATAGGAGGGATATAATGAGGCAGCTTAGTGTTGTTATTTGAATCATGGGTGAAGCTAGGGAGAGGATTTGAACCTCTGGGGAAAGGGTTTAAGCCTTCTGCACTTGCCGGGCTCTGCCACTCTAGCTGGTCCTTTTCTAGGATTGAAAGTGGTGGGGGAAGGCCCTCTTCACGGTTTAGTTGGTTTCACTGCTTAGAGGGGGGGGGCGTGCTTGTGGTATTGGCCCCACTTTCCCGGTCCTTTCGTACTGGGGAGAGTGTGTCATAGATAGAAACCGACCTGGATTGCTCCGGTCTGAACTCAGATCACGTAGGACTGTTAATCGTTGAACAAACGAACCCTTAATAGCGGCTGCACCATTAGGATGTCCTGATCCAACATCGAGGTCGTAAACCCCCCTGTCGATATGGGCTCTTGAGGGGGATTGCGCTGTTATCCCTGGGGTAGCTTGGTCCATTAATCAATTATATTGGGTCTGGTCACTGTTAGCACTTTGAGGGGTAGCTCTAGGTAAAGAGGTATGGTCTTGTTTTTGGAGGATTTGTTCTCCTCCAAGGTCGCCCCAACCGAAAAATATCGACCAGGCTCTGCGATGGTAGTGGCCCCAGTGGGGTTGATTGAGGATTCGCGGTGGTCGTTGATTTTTAAGTTCCACAGGGTCTTCTCGTCTTATGTTCACATCCCCGCTTTTGCACGGGGAGATCAATTTCACTGATTATCTGTGAGAGACAGTTAAGACCTCGTTTAGCCATTCATACAAGTCTCGATTTATGGGACAATTGATTGCGCTATCTTTGCACGGTTAGGATACCACGGCCGTTAAACCTAAGTCACCGGGCAGGCATCACCTTCAATACTTGTTTAATTTGCTGAAGGCTATGTTTTTGGTAAACAGTCGGGCCTTATTAATTTGCCGAGTTCCTTTCACAGATTTTAATCGCTCTTATAGGCGCTCCTGAGTCGGGTTAACAGGGTTAGTTAATACGTGGTCTTGTAGGGGTTTTTGTATCTGTCTAGGTCTGTTAATAATGTTTCTATGTAAGCTTGCGCCGTTAGAGGGGTGTGGCCCTGTACATGAGGGGCCTAGGATGATTCCTAGGATTGTTATGAGGATGGCAGCGGTTTTGGTGATAAGGGGTATGGTTATTGGGGGGGTTTTGGTTGGTGTGATGAAAGAGGTAATGATTATTCCTGCTGTAATGCTGCCTAGGGCGAGTCGGGTTAGGGGGGCGGTGATTAGTGGGTTGTTTTCGTTTATTGATACTATTGGGGGGATTCGGGTTTGTCCAGCTTGGACTAGGATGGTTATGCGGATGCTGTAGGTTGCGGTGAATGCTGTGGCTATAAGGGTTAGGAGTAGGGCTCAAGTATTTAGGTATGATGTGTTTAAGCTTTCGATGATGAGGTCTTTTGAGTAGAATCCGGCTAGGAATGGGGTTCCTATCAGCGCCAGGTTTCCGATGGTTAGGCAGGAAGTAGTGACTGGGAGTATTTTCTGTAGGCCTCCTATCTTTCGGATATCTTGTTCTCCGTTTAGGTTGTGGATGATAGACCCTGAGCATAGGAATAGTATGGCTTTAAAGAAGGCATGGGTTGAGATGTGTAGGAAGGCTAGTTGTGGGAGGTTTAGTCCGATAGTGACTATTATTAGTCCTAGTTGGCTGGATGTTGAGAAAGCAATGATTTTTTTGATGTCATTTTGGGTTAGGGCGCATGTGGCAGCGAATAGGGTTGATAGAGCACCTAGGCATAGGCAGGCAGTTAGGGCTGTCTGGTTGGTGGCTAGCAGGGGGTGCATGCGGATGAGCAGGAAGATTCCGGCTACTACTATGGTACTGGAGTGCAGTAGGGCTGATACTGGGGTGGGGCCTTCTATTGCTGCGGGCAGTCATGGGTGGAGTCCAAATTGGGCGGATTTTCCTGCGGCTGCGAGGATTAATCCTATGAGGGGGAGGATTGGGGTTTGGTGGGGGTGTACGGCTTGTTGGATCTCTCAGGTGTTGAATGTTGAAGCTAGTCATGCTATGCTCAGGATCAGTCCGACGTCTCCGATTCGGTTGTAGATTACGGCTCGTAGGGCGGCGGTGTTGGCATCTGCTCGGCCTTGTCATCAGCCGATGAGAAGGAAGGACATGATTCGTACTCCTTCCCAGCCTACGAATAGGAGGAATATGTTGTTTGCGGTTGTTAGGAGGAGTATGGCGACTAGGAATGTCAGTAGGTAGGTGAAAAATTTTGTTACGTATGGCTCTGAGGCCATGTATCATATGGCGAATTGTAGGATTGATCATGTTACAAATAGGGCGATTGGAAGAAATGTTATTGAGTATTGGTCTATTTTTAGGCTCAGGGGGATTTTAAAGTTTATAATGAATTTTCACTCCCAGTGGCAGGTGACAGATTCTACTCCCGAGTAGATGAATGCGGTTGTAGGGGCTAGGCTAATTAGGAATGCGGTTTTAACAGCGCGGGTGGTGGCTTGTGGGGTGTTTTTAAAGTTTTTAAATAGAAATGGCAGGATGATTGGGGTTAGGAGGATTGTCAGCGTGAGTAGTGTGAGGGAGTTGATTAGTAGTGTGGGGTTCACTACTTTTACTTGGATTTGCACCAAGATGGGTGGTTCCTAAGACCAGTGGATTGCTGTTATCCTTTAAAAGTAAGGGGGCTGAGGTTTTAGGCTCAGATGTAAGAGTTAGCAGCTCTTGTTGGTTAAACCCTCCCCTCGGCAGGTAAGAAGGTTTGAACTTCTATTCTTAGAATCACAGTCTAATGTTTGGTTTAAACTATACTTGCATGAGGGGATTCCGGAGATCAGTTTGGGTTTGAGGATTAGGAGGAATATTGGGATAATGTGGAGTGTTATGAGCAGGTGTTCTCGCGTGGTTGAGTTTTGCATAGATGTGATGTGGGAGGGGATTGAGCCTCGTTGGGTCATTAGTAGTATGAATAAGGTGTAGGAGGCGGTTAGTAGGGTTGCGATTCCTGTTAGGATGATCGTGAAGGCAGATCAGTTGAATAAGGTGATTATAATGGTTAGCTCTGCTATGAGGTTTGTTGTTGGGGGTAAGGCTATGTTTGTTAGATTGGCCAGCAATCATCAGGTAGCTATGAGTGGTAGGAGAGGTTGTAGGCCTCGTGTGAGTAGTAGAATTCGGCTGTGCGTACGTTCATAGTTTGTGTTGGCTAGGCAGAATAGTATGGAGGAAGTTAGTCCATGGGAAATTATTAGGATCATTGCCCCTGAGAATGATCAGTGGGTTTGGATTATTCCTGCGGCGATAACTAGGCCTATGTGGCTAACGGATGAATAAGCGATTAGTGATTTTAGGTCTGTCTGTCGTAGGCAGATTGAGCTAGTCATTAGGGCGCCTCATAGGGCCAGGGTTAGGAAGGGGTAGTGCAGGAGGTTGGACAGTGGGCCCATAAATAGAGTGACTCGTATAATTCCGTATCCTCCTAGCTTTAGTAGTAGGGCGGCGAGGAGTATTGAGCCTGCGATGGGTGCTTCTACGTGGGCTTTTGGCAGTCAGAGGTGTAGGCCGTATAGTGGGGCTTTTACTATGAATGCTATGAGCAGTGCTAGACCTGATAGTATTCCTGTCCATGAGGTGGATAGGGTTGGGTGGGTTAGTTGTAGGGTTGGCAGGTGCAGGGTGCCAATTTTCACGTATAGGTGTATGATTGTGATTAGCAGGGGTAGAGAGCTTACTGGCGTGTAGAATAGCAGGTAGATGCCAGCGCTTAGGCGTTCTGGTTGGTTCCCCCATCGGGTGATTAAGATTAGGGTGGGAATGAGGGTTGCTTCAAATGAGATGTAAAATAGTGCTAGTTCTGTGGTGGAAAAGGCTAGTAGGATGAATGGCTGGACTGCGACTAAGGTTGAGATAAAGATTCGTTTGCGTTGTAGGGGTTCTTGTTGCAGGTGGTTTTGGCTTGCTATGATTATGAGTGGGAGTAGTCAGCAGGATAGTACTAGGAGGGGGGATGAGATTTGGTCAATTCCTGTTCAGTTGGATAAAAATTTGTAGGGGTAGTAGGTTGGGATTAATCACTGTAGGCTTAGGGCAGCGATTAGGAGGCTGTATAAGGTGGTGTTAGTCCATAGAAATTTTGGTGGAGACAGCAGGGCTGTTGGAAGAAGTATGATTGTGGGTAGGATGATTTTTAGCATTGCAGGAGGTTTAGGTTGTGTAGATGGTCGGAGCCATGTGTGCGGGTGGAGGCTACTAGGATGGCCAGGCCTGTGCCCGCCTCACACGCTGAGAAGGTTAGCATGAGAATTGGTACCATGGTGAATGAGGAGACTTGGTTTTCGATGGATCATATTGATAGGCCTACGAATATCGATAATATTATGCTTTCAAGGCATAGTAGGGCGGATACTAGGTGGGTTCGGTGGAAGGCTAGCCCTAGTCCGCTGAAAATGAAGGCTGAGTAGAAGCTTAAATGTAGGGGCGACATAAGAAAGTTACAGGGTTGGCTGTAATCTGCTGGGTCGAAACCAGCTATCTTTTTGGTTAGACTAACTTTCTGTTATTCTGCTCATTCTAGGCCCCCTTGAATTCACTCGTAGGCCAGTCCGAGTGTTAGGAGAAGGAGGATCACTACAGTTCAGGTGAGGGTCATTAGGGGGGATTGGAGTTGGACGGCTCATGGCAGGGGGAGTAGGAGGGCGATTTCTAGGTCGAATAGGACGAACAGGATGGCTACTGAGGAAGAATCGGACTGAGAATGGTAATCGAGCAGATCCAAGTGGGTCGAATCCACATTCGTACGGTGAGAGTTTCTCTGAGTCGGGGTTTATTTGGGCGAGTCAGAAGTTTAATGCGGTTAGGGCGGCGCTTAGGATTGATGATAGGGCGAATATGAACATGAGTGCGTTCATTGCTCTCCTCTGGGTTTATACCAGATTCTAGAGATTGGAAGTCAATTGTAATTAATATACTAGAAGAGCAAGATCCTCATCAGTAGATGGTTATGTAGAGGAATAGTCAGATGACGTCTACGAAGTGTCAGTATCAGGCTGCTGCCTCGAATCCGAAGTGGTGGTCTGATGTAAAGTGGAACTTGATCAGTCGGAAGAGGCAGACGGTCAGGAAGGAGGATCCGATGATTACATGGAGTCCGTGGAATCCAGTGGCAACGAAGAAGGTAGATCCGTAGACGCTATCGGCGATTGAGAATGGGGCTTCGTGGTATTCTATTGCTTGTAGGGCTGTGAAGTAGAATCCCAAGAGGATCGTTAGGGTTAGGGCGTGGATGGCGTGTTTTCGGTTTCCTTCTGTGATGCTGTGATGGGCTCACGTTACGGTAACGCCTGAGGCTAGTAGGATGGCTGTGTTTAGTAGGGGGACTTCTATCGGGTTGAGTGGTTTAATTCCTGTTGGGGGTCATTGGCCTCCTAGTTCTGGGGTTGGGGCCAGGCTCGAGTGGAAGAACGCTCAGAAGAACCCTAAGAAGAAGAATGCTTCGGATGTGATGAAAAGGATTATGCCGTATCGTAGGCCTTTTTGGACTGTGGGAGTGTGATGGCCTTGGAAGGTGCTTTCTCGTACAATGTCTCGTCATCATTGGAGTATTACTAGGAGTATTGAGATGAGGCCTAGGGTTAGTAGTATGGATGAGTTGTAGTGGAATCACATGATTAATCCTGAGGTTGTGAGTAGGGCGGCGGCTGCCCCGAAGATTGGTCAAGGGCTTGGGTCAACTATGTGGTATGAGTGTGCTTGGTGTGCCATTAGATGTTTTCTTGTAAGTATAGGCTTAGAAGGAGCACGAAGACGTAGGCCTGGATTATGGCTACTGCTACTTCTAGGATGGTTAGGAGTAGTAGGATGATTATTGTTAGGATGGATACTGCAGGAAGGGTGGGTATTAATGCAATGGAGGCTGTAGAGATGAGTTGGATGAGTAAGTGTCCTGCTGTAAGGTTGGCTGTAAGGCGGACTCCGAGGGCTAGGGGGCGGATTAGTAGGCTGGTTGTTTCGATCAGGATTAGTGCGGGGATTAGGGGTGTAGGGGTACCTTCGGGTAATAGGTGGGCTAAAGAGGCTGATGGTTGGTTTCGTAGGCCTGTTAGTAGTGTGGCGAGCCATAGTGGGAAGGCTAGGGCTATGTTCATAGATAGTTGGGTGGTTGGGGTGAATGTATATGGAAGGAGGCCTAGAAGGTTGATTGTAAGAAGTATGATTATTAGGGATGTAAATATTATGGCTCATTTGTGGCCATTTTTGTTGAGTGGGACTATTAGTTGTTTTGTGATTAGGTGAAGGAGTCATGTTTGGATAGTAGAAAGGCGGTTGTTGATTCATCGGTTGTTTGGGGACGGGAATAGTAGGGCTGGGAAGAGTAGGGATAGTAGGATTAAGGGGATGCCGAATAGATTGGGGCTGGAAAATTGGTCAAAGAAGCTTAGGTTCATGGTCAGGATCATGGTGTGGGTTTGGTAGTGAGGGAGGTCTTATTTGATGGGGGGTTGGTTGTGGTGAAGGCTAGTAGTTTTGGTTGGATGAGGAGTGCTAGGGTTAATCAGGTTATAATTATGATTGAAAATCATGGTGCGGGGTTAAGCTGTGGCATATCATTAAGGAGGGGGAAGTCCCTCTTTGGCTAGCTTAAAAGGCTAGTGCTGTTGCATAGCTTCTTAATGATTAGGATGATGATAGAAGGGACGATCAGGCCTCGAAATGTGGGAGTGGGGTTGATTCTACTACAATGGGTATGTAGCTGTGATTAGCCCCGCAAATTTCTGAGCATTGTCCGTAAAAAATCCCAGGCCGGGTGGTAATGAATGAAGTTTGGTTTAGTCGGCCTGGGATTGCGTCTGTTTTAACTCCGAGCGTTGGGACTGCTCAGGAGTGGAGTACGTCTCCTGCAGTAATGATCACGCGGATGGGGGATTCTATTGGGATAACTACGCGGTGGTCAACTTCTAGCAGTCGGAAGTGGCCGTTGGGTAAGTCTGGGGTGGGCACTATGTAGGAGTCGAATGATAGGTCTTTGAAGTCTGTGTATTCGTAGCTTCAGTATCATTGGTGGCCGATGGCTTTTAGGGTGAGGTCTGGTTCATCGATTTTGTCCATTATGTAGAGGATTTGTAGGGATGGGAGGGCGAGGAGTACCAGGACGATAGCAGGTAGGATTGTCCAGATCAGCTCTACTTCTTGGGCGTCTACAGCATTGGACGAGAGTTTTTCTGTTAGTATGTGGGCTAAAAGGTAGAGAACTAGGCTGCAGATAGCTAGGGCAACGATTAGGGCGTGGTCGTGGAATTCAACGAGTTCTTCTATGATGGGTGATGAGGCGTCTTGGAATCCTAGTTGGGAGTGGTTGGCCACATGAGATGTACAGGATTTTTACCTGTGATTTAGTCTTGACAAGGCTATGTAATTGGTTTACTAACGTCTCATAAGAAAGAAGCATGAGCGGTTAATGCAGTTGGCTTGAAACCAGCATGTGAGGGTTCGATTCCTTCCTTTCTTGTACTTGGACGAAGGCCGGTTCCTCGAAAGTATGGTATGGGGGAGGGCAGCCATGGATTCATTCAACGTTTGTGGTAGTTAGTTCTGGTTGTAGGACTTTTCGTTTGGCCGAAAAGGCTTCTCAGATGATGAATATTAGTATGATTACGGCTACTATTGAGATTAGGGAGCCGATGGAGGAAATGGTGTTTCATAGTGTGTAGGCGTCGGGATAGTCCGAGTATCGTCGGGGTATTCCTGCTAGGCCTAGGAAGTGCTGGGGGAAGAACGTTAGGTTTACTCCTGTAAATATTACCCCGAAGTGGGCTTTTGCTCATGTTTGGTGTAGGGTAAACCCAGTGAGTAGTGGGAATCAGTGAGTAAATCCTGCTAGAATGGCAAAGACGGCGCCTATGGATAGGACGTAGTGGAAGTGGGCAACTACGTAGTACGTGTCGTGCAGGGCGATGTCTAGGGAAGAGTTTGCAAGAACGATTCCTGTTAATCCTCCGATGGTAAATAGGAAGATAAATCCTAGAGCTCATAGTATTGGGGGGGTCTCATTTGATTGTTCCTCCGTGCAGGGTGGCTAGTCAGCTAAATACTTTGATTCCGGTAGGGATGGCAATGATTATAGTGGCTGATGTAAAGTAGGCTCGGGTATCAACGTCTATTCCTACTGTAAACATGTGGTGAGCTCAGACGATGAATCCTAGGAAGCCGATGGATAGTATGGCTCAGACTATTCCCATGTAGCCGAAGGGCTCCTTTTTGCCTGAGTAGTATGTGACTACGTGTGAGATGATTCCGAACCCCGGTAGGATCAGAATATAGACTTCTGGGTGTCCGAAGAATCAGAATAGGTGTTGGTACAGGATTGGGTCTCCTCCTCCAGCGGGGTCGAAGAATGTGGTGTTTAGGTTTCGATCAGTTAGTAATATTGTAATACCGGCGGCGAGTACGGGGAGTGATAGAAGGAGTAGGATGGCGGTAATTAGTACGGATCAGACAAATAGTGGGGTTTGGTATTGTGAGAGTGCGGGGGGTTTTATGTTGATGGCTGTGGTGATAAAGTTGATGGCCCCAAGGATGGAGGAGATACCGGCTAAGTGGAGTGAGAAGATAGCCAGGTCTACTGAAGCTCCGGCGTGGGCAAGGTTACCTGCTAGGGGAGGGTAGACAGTTCAGCCTGTGCCGGCGCCAGCTTCTACAGTGGATGAGGCTAGTAGGAGGAGGAATGATGGGGGGAGGAGTCAAAAGCTTATGTTGTTTATTCGCGGGAATGCTATGTCGGGGGCACCGATTATGAGGGGGACTAATCAGTTGCCGAATCCTCCGATCATGATGGGTATGACTATAAAGAAGCTTATTACAAAGGCGTGAGCGGTAACGATTACATTGTAAATTTGGTCGTCGCCTAGGAGAGTTCCTGGTTGTCCTAGTTCTGCGCGGATTAATAGGCTGAGTGCGGTGCCGACTATTCCTGCTCATGCCCCGAAGATGAGGTACAGGGTGCCAATATCCTTATGGTTAGTGGAAAATAGTCATCGGTTGATGAAGGTGACGGGTAAGATGGCTGAGTGTTGAAGCGTTAGGCTGTAGTCCTTTTTACAGAGGTTTAATTCCTCTTCTTATCGGCTCTGTAGTGAAATTCATGTTGAGTTGCAAGCTCATCGATGCGCACTAGGGTGCGTCAGGGTCTTTGTAGGCAGAAGCCAATTGGTTTAGGCATTTAGCTGTTAACTAGAGTTTTGTGGGATCGAAGCCCATCTGTCTAGGGAGGCTTTAGCTTAATTAAAGCGTCTGACTTGCATTCAGAAGATACAGGTTAATATTCTGTAAGTCTTAATGTGCAGAAACTAAGAGGGTTTAACTCTTATTTAAGGCTTTGAAGGCCTTCGGTTTGGGGTGTTATCCTAAGTTTCTAGACAATGGCATGTATTATTGGGGACAGGGGAAGTAAGAGGATTGATAGTGAGGCAAGGACCGCAGTAGGTGTGCTTGGGGCTTTGCTAGTGTATCATTGTTTTATGTGGTTAGAGGAGTTGGGGGGAAGGGTAATTGTTGAGTGGTATGCGAGGCGTAGGTAGAAGAAGAGGCTGAGCAGTGATAGCATGGCAATTGCCATGGCTGCTGGTGTTATTTCCTGTTTAGTTAGTTCTTGGATGATAAGTCACTTTGGTATAAAGCCTGTTAATGGGGGGAGGCCTGCTAGGGATAAAAGTACTAGTATTAGGGTGGCGTTTAGCACTGGGGTTTTTGTTCATGAGGTTGTGATCATGGATAGGTTAAGGGCTTTGATTTTGTTAAGGGCTAGGAATACGGCTGATGTTATGATTGTGTATAGGTAGAAGGTAAGTAAGGCCAATTTGGGGCTGTAAACTAGGATGATGGCGATTCAGCCTAAGTGGGAGATGGACGAGAAGGCTAGGATTTTGCGTGTTTGTGTTTGGTTCAGTCCTATTCAGCCTCCTAGTGCTGTTGAGGCTAGGGCCATGGCGGTGAGTAGAGCTGGGTCGAGGGATTTGGATGTTAGTAGGAGCAGGGTTAGTGGGGGGAATTTTATGAGGGTCGAGAGTAGCAGGGCTGTTATTAGTGGCGATCCTTGTAGTACTTCTGGGAATCAGAAGTGAAATGGCACTAGGCCCAGTTTAATAGCGATTGCTGCTGTCAGTAGTAGACAGGAGGTTGGGTGGTTTATTTGTGTGATGTCTCATTGGCCGGTGACTCAGGCATTGGTTATGCTAGAGAATAGGACCAGGGCGGAAGCAGCTGCTTGGGTTAGGAAGTATTTCGTTGCGGCTTCTACTGCTCGTGGGTGGTGGGATTTGGCAATTAGGGGAATGATGGCTAGTGCGTTGATCTCCAGTCCTGTCCAGGCCAGAACTCAGTGGTTGCTGGAAATTGTGATTGTGGTGCCCAAGATGAGGCTGAAGGTTATGATTGGGGTCGCGTAAGGGTTCATTAGTAGAGGAGGGGGTTAAACCATCATTTTCGGGGTATGGGCCCGATAGCTTGATTAGCTGACTCTACTAGAAAATAATATAAGGGAAGTATGGAGAATTTTGATTTCTCTTGTGTGGGTTCAATTCCTACTTTTCTAAGGTCAACAGGAAATGAGAGGGCTGTTATACCTCTATGTTCACTTTATCATAGTGACCCTTTGTAGTTCAGGCACATTTCCTTATGTAAGGAGGTAGGCCTGCATAGCAGATAGGTATGCTGATGTGTCAGAGGCACAGAGCTAGTGTGAGGGGTAGGAAGTTTTTTCATAGTAGGTGCATTAGTTGGTCATATCGGAATCGTGGGTATGAAGCTCGGACCCATAAGAAACCAGAAGATAGTAGGAGGACTTTTGTGGCTAGGATGACGGGGAATAGTTCTGTGGGTGGCCCTAGGGCGCTTGGGTTTAGGAATATGATGGCTGTAAGTGTATTTATTAGCATAATGTTCGCATATTCAGCTAGGAAGAATAAGGCGAAGGGTCCTGCGGCGTATTCAACGTTAAACCCTGAGACTAGCTCAGATTCACCCTCTGTGAGGTCAAAAGGAGCTCGGTTTGTCTCTGCTAGGGTGGATACGTATCATATTATTGCTAGGGGTCATGAGGAGAAAATGAAGTATAGAGGCTCCTGTGCGATGGCAAAGGAGCTGAGTGTGTAGCTTCCGCTTAGTATGATTATTGATAGCAGGATTATGGCCAGTGTCACTTCGTATGAAATGGTCTGTGCTACTGCCCGTAGGGCTCCGATTAGTGCGTATTTTGAGTTCGAGGCTCAGCCTGATCATAGGACTGAGTAGACGGCTAGGCTTGACATGGCTATTAGGAAGAGAACTCCGAGGTTTAGATCTGCTAGGGGAAATGGGAGTGGTAGTGGTGCTCAAGTGGTGAGGGCTAGGACAAGGGCTAGTATTGGTATCAGAATGAATAGAAGTGGGGAAGAGGTAGAGGGTCGGATGGGCTCTTTGGTAAATAGTTTCAGTCCGTCCGCAAATGGTTGAAGTAGGCCAAAAGGCCCGACAACGTTAGGGCCTTTGCGGGATTGTATGTAGCTTAGGATTTTCCGTTCTACTAGGGTTAGGAAGGCTACGGCAATCAGGATTGGGATGATGTATAGGAGGGATATAACGAGGCAGCTTAGTGTTGTTATTTGAATCATGGGTGAAGCTAGGGAGAGGATTTGAACCTCTGGGGAAAGGGCTTAAGCCTTCTGCACTTGCCGGGCTCTGCCACTCTAGCTGGTCCTTTTCTAGGATTGAAAGTGGTGGGGGAAGGCCCTCTTCACGGTTTAGTTGGTTTCACTGCTTAGAGGGGGGGGGCGTGCTTGTGGTATTGGCCCCACTTTCCCGGTCCTTTCGTACTGGGGAGAGTGTGTCATAGATAGAAACCGACCTGGATTGCTCCGGTCTGAACTCAGATCACGTAGGACTGTTAATCGTTGAACAAACGAACCCTTAATAGCGGCTGCACCATTAGGATGTCCTGATCCAACATCGAGGTCGTAAACCCCCCTGTCGATATGGGCTCTTGAGGGGGATTGCGCTGTTATCCCTGGGGTAGCTTGGTCCATTAATCAATTATATTGGGTCTGGTCACTGTTAGCACTTTGAGGGGTAGCTCTAGGTAAAGAGGTATGGTCTTGTTTTTGGAGGATTTGTTCTCCTCCAAGGTCGCCCCAACCGAAAAATATCGACCAGGCTCTGCGATGGTAGTGGCCCCAGTGGGGTTGATTGAGGATTCGCGGTGGTCGTTGATTTTTAAGTTCCACAGGGTCTTCTCGTCTTATGTTCACATCCCCGCTTTTGCACGGGGAGATCAATTTCACTGATTATCTGTGAGAGACAGTTAAGACCTCGTTTAGCCATTCATACAAGTCTCGATTTATGGGACAATTGATTGCGCTATCTTTGCACGGTTAGGATACCGCGGCCGTTAAACCTAAGTCACCGGGCAGGCATCACCTTCAATACTTGTTTAATTTGCTGAAGGCTATGTTTTTGGTAAACAGTCGGGCCTTATTAATTTGCCGAGTTCCTTTCACAGATTTTAATCGCTCTTATAGGCGCTCCTGAGTCGGGTTAACAGGGTTAGTTAATACGTGGTCTTGTAGGGGTTTTTGTATCTGTCTAGGTCTGTTAATAATGTTTCTATGTAAGCTTGCGCCGTTAGAGGGGTGTGGCCCTGTACATGAGGGGCCTAGGATGATTCCTAGGATTGTTATGAGGATGGCAGCGGTTTTGGTGATAAGGGGTATGGTTATTGGGGGGGTTTTGGTTGGTGTGATGAAAGAGGTAATGATTATTCCTGCTGTAATGCTGCCTAGGGCGAGTCGGGTTAGGGGGGCGGTGATTAGTGGGTTGTTTTCGTTTATTGATACTATTGGGGGGATTCGGGTTTGTCCAGCTTGGACTAGGATGGTTATGCGGATGCTGTAGGTTGCGGTGAATGCTGTGGCTATAAGGGTTAGGAGTAGGGCTCAAGTATTTAGGTATGATGTGTTTAAGCTTTCGATGATGAGGTCTTTTGAGTAGAATCCGGCTAGGAATGGGGTTCCTATCAGCGCCAGGTTTCCGATGGTTAGGCAGGAAGTAGTGACTGGGAGTATTTTCTGTAGGCCTCCTATCTTTCGGATATCTTGTTCTCCGTTTAGGTTGTGGATGATAGACCCTGAGCATAGGAATAGTATGGCTTTAAAGAAGGCATGGGTTGAGATGTGTAGGAAGGCTAGTTGTGGGAGGTTTAGTCCGATAGTGACTATTATTAGTCCTAGTTGGCTGGATGTTGAGAAAGCAATGATTTTTTTGATGTCATTTTGGGTTAGGGCGCATGTGGCAGCGAATAGGGTTGATAGAGCACCTAGGCATAGGCAGGCAGTTAGGGCTGTCTGGTTGGTGGCTAGCAGGGGGTGCATGCGGATGAGCAGGAAGATTCCGGCTACTACTATGGTACTGGAGTGCAGTAGGGCTGATACTGGGGTGGGGCCTTCTATTGCTGCGGGCAGTCATGGGTGGAGTCCAAATTGGGCGGATTTTCCTGCGGCTGCGAGGATTAATCCTATGAGGGGGAGGATTGGGGTTTGGTGGGGGTGTACGGCTTGTTGGATCTCTCAGGTGTTGAATGTTGAAGCTAGTCATGCTATGCTCAGGATCAGTCCGATGTCTCCGATTCGGTTGTAGATTACGGCTCGTAGGGCGGCGGTGTTGGCATCTGCTCGGCCTTGTCATCAGCCGATGAGAAGGAAGGACATGATTCGTACTCCTTCCCAGCCTACGAATAGGAGGAATATGTTGTTTGCGGTTGTTAGGAGGAGTATGGCGACTAGGAATGTCAGTAGGTAGGTGAAAAATTTTGTTACGTATGGCTCTGAGGCCATGTATCATATGGCGAATTGTAGGATTGATCATGTTACAAATAGGGCGATTGGAAGAAATGTTATTGAGTATTGGTCTATTTTTAGGCTCAGGGGGATTTTAAAGTTTATAATGAATTTTCACTCCCAGTGGCAGGTGACAGATTCTACTCCCGAGTAGATGAATGCGGTTGTAGGGGCTAGGCTAATTAGGAATGCGGTTTTAACAGCGCGGGTGGTGGCTTGTGGGGTGTTTTTAAAGTTTTTAAAT